>NC_044931.1:13470642-13474104 GCF_003576645.1 Ipomoea triloba | reverse complement strand
TAATGACCTGTGATAGCAAGTCATTAAATTGTTTTTAGGGGTAACCCAATGAGCGTTCATTTCGTTTATTAAGGTAAACGAACAGTTGTATGCTTGTTTGCTAAGAGCTCGTTTGTGTTTGTTTAATAATGTTCATGAACGAGTAGTTAAGCATGTATATATATAGTTTAATAGTTGTTGTGTTGTGTTGTTTGGTTATTGTTTGTGAACATAGATTATTTTTTGTTCACGAACGAATTGTGATCATGAACATGAGAATGTGTTTGGTTATTAAGTGTTCTTGAACGTATTCGCAAACGTTAACGAACATGTTCGTGAACGTGTGCATTAACGTTAACGAACACGTTCGTGAGCGTGTTCACAAACGTTAACGAACACTAATGAACGCTTAACAAACGAATACGAACAGGATTTTCATAAACTTAACAAACGAACGCGAACACTTCAAAAATCTTAACAAAAGAGCACGAACGAAGGCGCTCACGAACGTTAACGAACACTAATGAACGCTTAACAAACGAATACGAACAGGATTTTCAAAAACCTTAACAAACGAACGCGAACACTTCAAAAATCTTAACAAACAGCACGAACGAAGGCGTTCACAAACGTTAACGAACACTAATGAATGCTTAACAAACGAATACGAACAGGATTTTCATAAACCTTAACAAACGAACGCGAACACTTCAAAAATCTTAACAAACGAGCACAAACAATCTTCGTTCGTTTATGTTGGGTTCGTTAACAACCCTCAATATATAGACATTTTATCAATGAGTACACTACTATATAAGTTATTTCCTAAAATATAAATATCAAATTTATAAAAATAGTTTACATCATCATTATTATTAAAAATGATTTACATTATTATTATTATTATTATTATTATTATTATTATTATTATTGTTATTGTTGTTATTATTATTATTATTATTATTATTATAATAAAATAATATAAATATCTAAAATCTAAATAAATATAAGAATTTAATATAGAGTACTAATATTGAGCATCGATTTTTGCACATCGCGCATAAAGAATACTAGTTATGGAGATAAGGGAGAAACATTACAATTTGAGTATAATTAACATATTGGGTGTGTTTGGTTCATTGGTTTACACAATAGGAATGAGAGTCATAGTTAATGTTTGGTTGACAATTTTTTAAAACACAACAATGGGATTTGATTACCCATTCAATTAAAAATCTCATTCCTTAATTAAAAAGTGGTATCATTCCATTTTATTGGTAATCTAATTTTTAAGTTTGGATTAATACTTTTAGATTTTGGTTTTGATTTTTTTTTGTTCATATTGATGCTTTGGATGTCATTACATTAGGATCAATGGCCTTGATTTTTTTTTTTTTTTTGTATTTTTAAAACCTTTATTCCCATTATAAGGTCATACACAACCAAACATCAATAATAGTAATCATTCCAATTTCACCATATTACCAAACATGCAAAATAGTTTTACCAAAATTCATTATCATTACTAAGTATTTGATTCTCATTCCGATTCCGATTCACATATACACGAACCAAACATACCTATTATTTTCCCTAAAGACTGACAAATAATGAGAGATAAATTATCTCTACACCTGCAGGATCTAACATGAGATCCAAAGGTTGATTTTAGTGTATATATAATTGGCCTGCAAATCTGCAATTGTGGTTGGTTGCATGTTGGCTTCATTGCTCCATTTTAAACATTAAAATGATTATCATTGCTAGACCATATAGCCTAAAGGATGCACTTATGCTTTCCAAAATCAAATATATGCTGATTCATGGCACTACCTGTGGGCCATATGTGAGTTTGGATGCCACAGTTGAATTGCACCAACCACAAAATTAGTAAAGTCGTTAGGTTTGTTAATTACAATATTTTAAATTCGACTTTCAGTGAAAGCAATCAAAAAATTTCACAAGAAAATAACTTTTATTATTTTTTCATAATTTAAATCTCTCTAATAAACGAAAAATAGTAAAACAAATAAGATAATTAAATTGAAATCTAGTAGTAAAGTTCAAAATCTATAAACCAAATAAATGCCTCAAAATGTATGTGACCGAAGCTTGAACACTACTTCTAGGAAGTATGTTGTTGTCATACTCATGTTGAACATGTGTGCCCGACACAACATACATGCATTGGACACACATGTATTTGTGTTGGACGATAGTTCATATTTTACTCATGTTTGGTTCACCACTTTATTTTTATTTTTTTAGTATTATTAATTCTGTTACAATGTAATATATGTCTATACATACTAACCACAGTTATGCCACTTGACCACAAGGTCATCACTTTCTAAATGTGAGATAGAGTAAAATATATTTCGATTGCTAAATATACGATTCTAAATAGGATTTGAGAAATACTAATTACCTCTAATTTTATGATTAAAAAACTAATCATTTCATGATATGGCAAAATTCTATATATTAGTTTTTCTTCTTCTTTTTTTAATCTTAATTTTGTTAATATCTACAATTTTGTCACATCATTGAGGGGTTGATTATATTTGTGGGTGGTAAAATTAAGGGTGTGTATCATTGTCTATTTTGATTATCATATTGAACCAAACATTTCACTAAGAGATTGTTTCATTGTTTCTTACTTTATCATCAATTAAATTCATGAAACAAAAAAAAAATCATGAAACAAAATAATTACAAGAATATATTCAATGAGAATAATTTTGTTAGCAAGATTAATTAAACATTTCTTGTGATATTTGGAATCATAATAATTATTTATCAGGAAAATTATTCAAACATTTAATTTTTTAAACTTACAATCTCCACTTTTTACCTAGTTAGATCATGTTAACATTCCTCTATATATATAAAGAAGTGCCCATACATAATATTCAATAGCTAACGTGACATTATTATATTAGATTAGATATCTTCTTTGTATTTAATTATTGTATGAATTTTGTATTAACTCGTAATAGTATTGACTAATTCAACAGTAGTCAATATAAATAAATAGTTTTTGAAAACAAGTTTGTTTTATGTGAGACCATCCGATACGAAACAAATTTGAAGTGTGCAATAATAATACTTTTTAATCTATACTATATATAAAAAAAATTATCCTCCTCTAGAATTTTCCCGCCCAAACGTAAGGGTATTTTAGTAATATGGTAATTATAATAATAATAATAATATTATTAATAATATTAAATATTAAGAATATTAATTATTATTATAAAATAATATTAATGATAGAATAATATTAATTATAATTGATTATAATAGGTTATTAGTAATTATGGTAATTATTATGATAGAATCCTATTAACGAGATAAGAATGTGGTTTTGATTGTTACAATTTTTGATAATGTCAATCATATTATATATATATATATATATATATATATATATATATATATATATATATATATATATATATATATATATATATATATATATAT
>NC_044931.1:13469122-13469642 GCF_003576645.1 Ipomoea triloba | reverse complement strand
AAAAAAAAAATCAATTCTGAATTTACTGTTGTAAATTCTCTAGAATTTTGACAACATTATTAACTTTGTCACTTCAAAGAATATGTGACATATATTATAAGCAACGAATATGACAAGGTAATTCATCATTTGACAACTGATATCAAAATACAATATTTAACAAAAAAGGTAATGTATATTCCAAGAACAAATATTTATAAATACACATTTAAATTTTTTAAAATTTATAAATTTGTGTAGTAGTCCTAATCTTACATTTTTTCAATTTTCTATTTCTATGCAACATAAGTTATTGACTTATTGTGGGGAAAAGAAAATTAAAATCATAAAAAGTGAGGCATCGATATGCAAAATTAGGGAAGGTTTGACTCTTGGGAAATCGTGTGGGTGGATGCTAATTTAGTCAAAACCACACTGCAAGCTATCGGCATCATTACACAATTTCGAAGTCACTTTGGTCAGTCCAATATTATTATACACTAATAACTTTTTAAATTATATTCAAAAAAATACAAAAAAA
>NC_044931.1:13466788-13468122 GCF_003576645.1 Ipomoea triloba | reverse complement strand
TATATATATATATATATATATATATATATATATATATATATATATAGCTCTATATTTGTAACATGTTGCAGTTTCATTTTATATACACTGCAATTTCTTTTCAATAAAACTACAGTTTCATTCGACATATATTATACACTCAAATATGTGATAGTGAAAGTGTGAAACTATTATTCAGTTTAATTTTATATACATTATAGTTTCATTACAACACAACTACAATATCATTTCGATATAACTACAGTTTCATTCAACATTATACACTCAAATATGTGAAACTGTTATTCAATTTTATTTTATATACATTGTAGTTTCTTTTCAACACAACTACAGTATCGTTTCGATATAATTACAGTTTGATTGGACAATATACACTCAAATATGTGAAGCTGTTATTCAATTTCATTTTATATACACTACAATGCCCTTTCAACATAACTACAGTTTCATTTGATAATATAAAAACAAATGTGAGGCAGTATCATTTGAGATAAATTGTAGTTTCATTTACGGAGCTCCGTTAAGTTGTGACGGTAGCTGTTTCTTTACTTAAAGAAATGGTGCCGTTTTTGGAACATGGTCCATGATATAACGACTTATATGGGTTGAGTTGGGTCAAGATTTTTATTAGTTGGCTTGGCAGTCACACTCGCTCTAACCAATATTTTAACTAGGTTAGTCCAACTCAGTTGAAATAACAATAGCAGACCAACCATTCCATTTGACATCACGTGTGAGAGAGAGAATTGAGAGTGAGAAAGAGATATGAAAAATGTTTTTAAGTAAAAATCTAGAAAAACATTTTCCGTCAAAATATGTCATTTTTTCTCTAAACATAATGCGTATTACACGAAACAATAACTTTTAAAAATATTTTTTCGAGTTTTCAAACTAGCCATTTAAATTTTTTTGTTTTGAAAATAAAGGAGCTAATTCATTAATCATAGGCAGAAACGTTTACAATAAAGATCGATGGAATGGCCAAACATTCCTTACAGTCAGACATAGAAACAACTTCCCTAGCAATGGCTACAGAAAACTTGATTCGCAGACTGTTTTACAAATTTGAAGCTGAATTCTTTGGATGAACTTAAAGCTTCTTTAATTATTTGGTCAAATGTACCCAAGACTGAAACTGGTTGAATAGACTTGCACACGACCTGAGTATCTATTTCCATTATTCTATCCATTGACAATATCTCCATCGGGTTGAACTGCATATCATGGTTCAGAGGAGTCTCTTTTTCATTGTCATGTTTGTCACCCAGGATGAGATTCACATACGTCATGACTAGTTTTATCGTTTCACGCTTTATGAAAAAGAACTCGCCAAA
>NC_044931.1:13465053-13465788 GCF_003576645.1 Ipomoea triloba | reverse complement strand
AGATATGGGTTGAACATCTATGATCTGGTTTTGATCAACTGAGTCAGGCGCTTTCTTCTTGGTAGACTCTTCATCATCTGATTCTGACTGGAGTTCTACTACGTCTCGAACTATCGACTGCTTGTCTTCGAGAGGTAAGTTTGATCTCTCGATAGACTCTGGCTGATCTTCCTCAGCAGCTTCCGTTGTCTTTGATGGTTGATCTGTTGATGCCCTTTCATCAAAGGTAACATGTATGGACTCTTCAACCACCAAACTCCGCTTGTTGAAGACTCTGAGTGCTTTGCTTGTCGATGAGTATCCCAGAAATACTCCATCATCTGCCTTTTCTTCAAAAGTTCTTCGTTGAGTCTTCCCATTGTTGTGAATATAGCATTTGCACCCGAATGAGTGGAAGTGGCTTACATTCGGTTTTCTTCCATTCCACAACTCATATGGAGTCTTTCCAACTCCTTTTACTATCAAGGACCGATTTTGGGTGTAGCACGCTGTGTTGATTGCTTCTGCCCAAAATCCTTGTGATATGTTGGCTTGCGAGAGCATGGTCCTTGCGGCTTCTTTGAGAGTTCTGTTCCTTCTTTCAGCAACCCCGTTTTGTTGAGGTGTTCGAGCAGCTGATAGTTGATGATGAATTCCGCTCTCGTTGCAGTAGCTCTCGATTACTTGATTAACGAACTCTCCACCTTGATCTGACCGGATCTTTAGTATCGAGACTTCCTTTTCAACTTGAACTTG
>NC_044931.1:13460184-13464053 GCF_003576645.1 Ipomoea triloba | reverse complement strand
TATATATACAGAGATATATGGGTGGTGGGTGGGGGTGGGGTGGGGGGACGTACCTGGGGTTATGGAAGGGACCCACCTTGTTAGCGTAGAGAGGGACGGGGTCTCCAGCTTTGTACCGGTGATCAGAGGCGTCTGATTGGACGGTGGTGATGAAAAGAAAGGTACACGTGAGAACGGAGAGGACGGCCATGATTGCTTCGGCAGAAACAGCCGCCATTACCATTAAGGATTTTGTTTGTACGATGAAAGAAATTAAAAGACAGACAATGGCTGAGAATTAAGGAAACGCAGTTGGGGAAAAATGATAAATTGTTTGATCGGAGGAGAGAAAGTTTACTGCGGGTGTATGTGACTCCTTAGTACACTCTTCTTCATCTCTTTCTAATTTTAGTAGGAACTAACATAATTTTATTTGCTATTAATAATTTCAGTGTAAGAAAAACCAGAAATATTAAAAGCATTTTGGTAATAAAATTTTTTATTTAACATAGCACGTTGTGCTTTGTTAATGATGTAATTAATTATAAATATTATAAATTGATAATTAATTATAATCTTTAACAATCGAAATTGTTTGATAAAAAATACGGAGTAATCAAATTAAAGGAGAGTAAATTTACTATGTATTTGACTTCTTGGTGCACTCAGCACTCTTCTTCATCTTCTAATTATTTTAGTCGGAAGATGATTTGCTATATTGCACGGTAATTAATAATTTAAGTGTTTTCATTTTTGTATTCTAATAAAAATCTGAACACCTATATGTATTAACGAATAGAGCTTTCATTAAATAATTTGTATTCGTATTCGATATAAGTGTTTGTTTATGTTCATAAATGAACAAATTTTAAAGCTCATTTAATTTGATAAACAAACAGATTATGAACATTTGTATGCGTATTTGCTAAGAGCTCGTGAATGCATTTATTAGTGTTCGTTTAATAATATTCATGATGAACATGCTTGTTTAGTGTTTGCTTAAACAACTCATTTGAGTATAATTTATTTTATTTTAATTTTTAATTTTAAACTACTTTAGTTTAGGCTAATTTTTTTATAGTCATTGTTTGTTCGGTTATTGTTCATGAACATAGACTATTTCTTATTCACGAACAAATTATAAACATGTACATGCGTTTGTTTGTTTAGTGCCATAAACATGTTCGCGAACGTTAACGAACCATTAACAAACGAATACGGCCATAATTTTTAAAAACTTTAACAAACAAACACTCGCACTCTGAAAATTTTAACAAACGAATATAAACAATATCCGTTTGTTAAAATCCCTAAACACATATATACTACTACGTGGGTCTAAAAATTCACTCCGTTTGTTTTATACACCTAGTTAAAAAGTTAGTTAAAATTTAAAAACTAGTAACTAATAACTAATTGATTGAAATTAAAGTATTTGGTATTAGTTGTTAAATAAGTTGATAAGTGTAAAAAAAAATAAAAAGATAAACTGAGATTTTAGAGTTTTGATCCATTTAGATGATGTCATATTTACAAATTAATAAACATAAAAATAAGTTATTATTATTTTAAGCTTCATATATTTTATCAAACAGAGTTTATAATTTATTTGTAACTTAATAAACTTTACCAAACAGAGTCATATAATTCTTCTTATTTTTTTTGAGGGTATAATTCTTCTTATTTTATTTCCTTTTCTTTACTTAATGCTAAAATATGGCTAATTGTGCTATGCTACTCCTTGGTAAACATCAATATTTATTATCAATACTAGTATATATCTCACTATACCCGAAATTAAGTGCACAACATTATTGTCTAATGTTAACACTATAATTATATTAAATAATTTAAATGATTTAAAATGACTAATAATTGACATAAATGTTCTATTTATATTAAGAAGATTCAATTCTTATTATTTTATTTTTATTTTATTGCATAAGCCATATTTATATGTATCTATTATAGAGAGATGTTTTTTTTAAGGAACTCAGAAAAAATATTGTTATAAAGGGATGCTAGTCTAGGTAATTATTTAAATAATTATTTTAAAAAAAATATTTGTGTTGATTAGTTATAATTCAATTGATAAATATATATGATAGTAAATATACTCCAGGACCGGTCGGATACACTCCGGACCGGTCCGAGGCCGTAAGGTCGGGAGACCGGCTGGTCGGGCGGATTAGTGTGAGGTCGGGCGTCACGGGCCGAACAGTACCTTCAACCGATCCTTAACGTGGCGTGCCAAAGGCCGGCACGTGCTCCTTCCCGCTTGGGCACAGAGTGAGGCGGGTGCATGCGCGCCACGTTCCCGTCATGCCGGAGGCCCGGCGTTCACACTTTTCCCTCTTATAAATACCGCATTTATGAGGGGAGAGAGGATCTTTTGGCTGATTCTTGATTAAGCCTTGAAGTGAGCTCGGATAGTAGGGAAGCCCACTGCCGACCTGCCGAGCCCTTCGAGCCCATACTTGACTTGTAAACCGGGTTTGGATCTTTGAGGCAATAACAGATCGTATTTTCCGGTTATAGTTTCGTACCCGTATTTTACCATATTAATATAAATGATACTCTATAGTAAAATATATTTGGCTTAATATATAGTATTGATCAAGAGGATATATAGAGCTTAGGGAAGATAGATAGAGAACACAAATGTATCGCTCTTCTTTGTATTCTTCTTTTCTTGTTTTTGTTTAAATATCACGCAAGCAGAAATAGTTGCCCTACTATTTGTACGGAACAACTCGATTACTCTGAGGCTTTCTATTTCAGCAAATGAAGGCGGGACAGCGTCAAGATTAGCACAATGTCTGAGATGAAGATATTTTAATACTGGAAAGCTATTCTTGGTAGCAATCCAGGATACTAAATCTGTTCTTCCCATACCAAATCTTCCGGCGCCGCTCGGGGTCTGACAGCGAGAGCATCGCCTCCAGCGCTACCATGGAGCTCCCGCCAATGTGTGCAAACAAACATGTAATTTTGATGTGTTAAGTATCATATATATTATTTAATTTGATATCAGAGCATGAGTTTGAAATTCTGTGGCTCTGATACCGTTGAAATTTTTAAAATTATACCTAATTTGAAGAAAGTACTGAGTTAATAACACATCTTTAATCATATGATTGTCATATCCTTTTGCTGGAGTCCACGATCACAGTGGTCACCTTCTCACCTTGAAATCTCCAATGAGAAGGCAACCTTGGTCTCATTATTTGATTGTCATCTGATTTTGCTGGAGACCTTGAAATCTCCAATGAGAAGGCAACCTTGGTCTCCTTCTCTGTTCTTCAAAAGTGATCGGCGATTATTTGTCGATTGCTTTGTTGTTTGAAATGTCGCCGTCGAGTTGCCAAAATTCTAGTACAAGTCACTAACTAGTTTTTAAGCTTCATTTCATTGAAATAAATTGTTGATGGGTGTAATGACACATTTAAAATGTTTAGAGGCCTAATTAACTTTTCAGGTAAAGTTCGATGACCTATTTGACCATTTTTTCTTTAATATTATAATCTATTTCTACTTCATCCATTCTGTAATAATATTCTTATTTCATTTATTTCAATCCTGTGAACCAAACATCGTTCAAACGAAATTTGACTCAAACTATTAAATATGTACTTTCTGGGTTGTTATGCAAGGTGGACCTGAGTCTACATTCACATACACTATACTCTACATTCACATACATTATACTCTACATTCACACATTACATGATTATATGTTTAGTAACTATATTACCACTGTTATGCATTTACACATTCAAAACTCTATATTCATAGGTCCTATACTCCACATTCACAACTTGAGAACTCCACATTCACACATTACAGGGCTACAAGTTGTTAGAACTTCTTAACTCTATTACAGATTCACA
>NC_044931.1:13458952-13459184 GCF_003576645.1 Ipomoea triloba | reverse complement strand
AACCTAACTCACTCAAAGGCAGGCAGACTGCCGGACTCATAAGGATCCGAGGATTGAAATGAGACTTAAGTTATCTCAACCTAACTCACTCAAAGACAGAAAGACTGCCGGACTCATAAGGATCCGAAGATCGAAATGAGACTTAGGTTATCTCAACCTAACTCACTCAAAGGCAGGCAGACTGCCGGACTCATAAGGATCCGAGGATCGAAATGAGACTTAGGTTATCTCA
>NC_044931.1:13457886-13458424 GCF_003576645.1 Ipomoea triloba | reverse complement strand
CAGACTGCCGGACTCATAAGGATCCGAGGATCGAAATGAGACTTAGGTTATCTCACCCTAACTCACTCAAAGGCAGGCAGACTGCCGGACTCATAAGGATCCGAGGATCGAAATGAGACTTAGGTTATCTCACCCTAACTCACTCAAAGGCAGGCAGACTGCCGGACTCATAAGGATCCGAGGATCGAAATGAGACTTAGGTTATCTCACCCTAACTCACTCAAAGGCAGGCAGACTGCCGGACTCATAAGGATCCGAGGATCGAAATGAGACTTAGGTTATCTCACCCTAACTCACTCAAAGGCAGGCAGACTGCCGGACTCATAAGGATCCGAGGATCGAAATGAGACTTAGGTTATCTCAACCTAACTCACTCAAAGGAAGACAGACTGCCGGACTCATAAGGATCCTAGGATCGAAATGAGACTTAGGTTATCTCACCCTAACTCACTCAAAGGAAGACAGACTGCCGGACTCATAAGGATCCTAGGATCGAAATGAGACTTAGGTTATCTCACCCTAACTCACTCAAAGGCAG
>NC_044931.1:13454825-13456886 GCF_003576645.1 Ipomoea triloba | reverse complement strand
TCAGTGGAATTAGGATCTGACCTTGAGGAGGTGGTTGGTTGGTCCGCAACCAGTGCCACATTCCGTCTGTCCACCACGTCCTCATCTCTTGGAAACAACTCAAATTCGAAGGCTTTGAGATCTCTGAATAGTTGGTCGGTTGTGGTGTTCTTCAAATCCCTGTGATCACGCATTGTGATCACCTTCATTTCCCACTCCTTGGTAAGGCCTCGTAGGACCTTCAGGTTTAGCTCCTTTTGTGGAATCTCCTTCTCGAGATCACTGATCTCTATTGATAGCTTCATGAAACGAGATTCCATGCTGTCGATGCTCTCCCCTGGCTTCATCTTGAAGTCCTCGAACTTCTTCATGGCCACGGTGAGCTTGTTCTCCTTCTCCTGTTCGTCACCTTCACCAATCAACATCAAAGTATCCCATACCTCTTTTGCCGTTTTGCACTTTCTTACTTTTGGAAAGATGGTTTCATCTATGGCTCTGAAGAGAATGTCCTTGGCAATGTTGTCCAAGTTGTTTCTCTTCCTATCATCACTTGTCCATTCTTCCCTAGGTTTGGGGAGATACTTTGGTGTATCTCTGGTTTGCTCAGCAGTCGTGTTTACCATCATGATCTTGACTGGTCCAGATGTTATAACTTCGGCCATCTCATCATGGAGGGCTGATAGATACGCAAGCATGCGTGTTTTCCAGTCATCGAACCTGCTAAGATCAAAGAGAAGATGTCTCGACAACATGCTATCCATATTGAAAAATTATCTCGTGCTTTGAAAATATTTAAGAAGATTTTTCAAAGAAGGATCTCTAGGCAATATAAACAAAGGTTTATATCGATCAGAGAACTTGCTCTGATACCAATTGTTGGTCCCAAGGGGATGGGGTACAAGTCTAGAGGGGGGGGGTGAATAGACTTGTATAAGATTTTGCAAATCTTTTCGACCTCTCGTGTGTATTGAACTTAGGATGTTTAGGTTCGATACCTCATGAGGTGAAGACAAAGTTTTATGCGCAGCGGAAATGTTATCCCCTTTTAGTTAGCACGAGTTTTAGTTGGTTCGAGAAGTGAGTTTATATGCAGTGCAATCGAGAGGTTAGCGAGAGATAAAAACAGTAAGTAAATGCAAGAGAGATTTTTAAGTGGTTCGGCCAACCCGCCTACGTCCACTCTTCTTCCAGAAACTCCCTGGAAGGATTGCACTAAAAACTTCCCTTATTTAGTACAATATCGAGCGCTTGAGCTTTGATCACGAAGCCCGCCTCAAGCCTCAGGTTTTTCGCCCCGCTTCTCGTTACTCCACCTCTCGAGCACTTGACCTTTGATCACCAAGCCCGCGTCAAGCCTCAGGATCTTCACAAGACAGCTGCCAGGTTACTCCGCCTCTCCAAGGTCTTTCTCCCCGCTTCCAGCTACTCCACCTCTCGAGCACTTGACCTTTGATCACCAAGCCCGCGTCAAGCCTCAGGTTTCTTTCACTCGAACAGTTGCCAGGTTACTCCACCTCTCTTGCTTAATCCAAAGCAAGGTGTTTTTGGTTGTCACAGTTGAATGTAACAGACTCCAATCTGACCACAAGCTATCNCTCCGCCTCTCCTCAGGTTTTTCTCCCCGCTTCCAGTTACTCCACCTCTCGAGCGCTTGACCTTTGATCACCAAGCCCGCGTCAAGCCTCAGGTTTCTTTCGCTCGGACAGCAGCCAGGTTACTCCGCCTCTCCTCAGGTTTTTCTCCCCGCTTCCAGTTACTCCACCTCTCGAGCGCTTGACCTTTGATCACCAAGCCCGCGTCAAGCCTCAGGTTTCTTTCGCTCGGACAGCAGCCAGGATACTCCACCTCCCTTGCTTAATCCAAAGCAAGACGTTGTTGATAGTCACAGTTGAATGTAACAATCTCCAATCTGACCACAAGCTATCGTTGAATCAACTTTGATGTAGAGCAGCTTTGGTCACCTTCTGGATGTATGACAGTTTAGTTTTGTAACTCTCTTCGAACACTAAGATGTGTTCTCTCGCTGTATTGAATATCAGGATGATATTCCAAGTTAAGCACTTTGCACTGGAACGTTTTTAT
>NC_044931.1:13451838-13453825 GCF_003576645.1 Ipomoea triloba | reverse complement strand
AGGAACATTATTCGTAGGCTCTAGGTGTCGAAGATGATTCCAGAGATCTCTCCGCTCAACCACTGAGTAAAGTCCATAAACAACAGTGCAGTTGAAAGCACGATTGGTGATTGCACACCGTAGTTGGCAGTGGACAGCCTGGGCAGAAGCACTAAAAACTGTACACTGAACCTTGCAAGGGTCCCAAATCAGAACAATTCTCCCTCTATGGATGATGTTGTAATCTGAAAACGAACACCAATTCTGTAAGCGTCTTTCCAGAAAACGATTAAGATTCCTCAAACTAAACTTGGTCTCAAGAAGACCCATGAAAGCAATTCTGTTCTGCCTAATAAATTTGATTATCTTGGCAGATTTTAGGGGCTTGTTGAGACCCCTCACATTCCAGAATGATGTAATCATTTAACCACCGAGGTGGGTCTCCGTCTACCACCGCCACGGGCCATTACATTGTCCTTCAATGGCAAAGGAGTCATCTTCATGATACCATGTGCTGAGGAGACAGTTGAAGTACCCTGCTCCGCAGAAGGGGATAGGAGTGCTGCCTTGTATCCCGAAGTCCCCTTGGAATTCTTTGTTGTGCCATTTCTAGTAACAACAGATTTACCAGTCACAACAGATTTTGCAGCCTTCTTTTTTCCCATCACAACAGTGGGTTCACTAAAGACTTCTGCAATAATTTCCTTTAAAACATTTCTCCCCCTAGACGTGTTAGTACCAAGGGGTGAAACCTCATTGATAAGTCCCGTTTCTTTTCGCACTGGACTCGGGGGCTCGGAAGAACTCAAAGCTTGTGAAGATTCTTCCTCTCTGTCCGTGTCACCATCCTTTTCGGGCATAACAAATTCATTCTCCTTCTCGTGAGCAATTTCCTGAATATCTTCTGGAATTCTTTCCTCACACGGAGAGGAGGATTGAGCCGGACCTTCATTAATTGGAATCTCCGGCACAAGTGGCAAAGTGTTCTCACTGGCAGTAACATTCTGCCCAGAATTTGGAGCATCTAGAGACTGCTCACTAGGATAAACAGATGGATTTCTAGAGGATTGTGGCCTCCTTGATCTTCCGCGCTTCCCTTTTGATGGGTTAGCCTTTCTCCCCCTTCTAGAATACTTCCATTTTCCAGTGCATTCCTCCTTGTAATGTTCATTGGAACGGCATTTGGTGCAAAAGCAAGGTGGGAGTTCATAAAACACTTCTTGGGAGAAAGAGTAGCCACTTGGAGTCGAAACCGGTATTGCTTCCAAGGGGTGAAAAGAGGTGTCAATTTCCACAAGTACTCTGGCATATCCCCCTTTCTTCAAGGTCTTGGTTGTGTCATCAGACCAAAGTGGTCTTCCTAAGCATGAAGCAATTTTACTCAAGGCAATTGGACCCCAAAATTCGGTGGGAAGAGATGGGAATTGCACCCAAATTGGAAGAGTACTAAAGTCCGAGTTCTCGAGTTGGAAGCGTTCCGGAAGAGATTTGAGGAACAAGGGCTTACCAAAAAGAGAGTATTCTCCTTTGGTAAGGATTGTGGAGCGGTCCTCCTCGGTGTTGAATCTAAAGAGCACATAATCATTTGGTTGAGTGCTCCATTTACATTGAATATTCCATGAATCCACCAAGGCTTGTATGGCCGTTACACCCGGGAAACGGCCCGCAAAACAGCCAAGCAATGCAAAGGCCCATTGCTCTTTAATCACAAGAAGCTCGTTTTCTTGGATGACCGCCCCGCCATTGACCGGTTCATAAAAATCTAGGTGGAGGACCTCCTTCCCTTTTTCAATACTTGGCTTAAAAAGATCCACCCACAGGGTTTTTGATTTTTCCTTCATCAATGGGATATTGGATTTGTTAAATCCATTTGATTCCCCCACCATGGCATCATCAGCAGCGCATGTATCCGTGGACCCCAATGTTTGTGATACACTGGTCCCAGAGTTCTCCAAAGTATTGCCTGCCATAAATCAAAACAAAAAGAATACACAAAGTGGGGTGAAGT
>NC_044931.1:13450629-13450838 GCF_003576645.1 Ipomoea triloba | reverse complement strand
GTTTATAATTAAATATCTTGCACTGCAATAAATCCTTTTAGAAAGGTAACAGTAAATTTCCTCGATTGGTAGTGAATCCAAGAACGATTCACGGAAATGAGAGAAAGTGAGCAATTTAAAATGTACGTTTCTTATATCGACTTTTATGGTTGTTTTCGAATATCAAAATCGAATGGCAAACCAATTGGTGCTTGTGAATTCAAAATACA
>NC_044931.1:13450154-13450384 GCF_003576645.1 Ipomoea triloba | reverse complement strand
TCCATTTAATTCTCGAATGAGTCTAGTCCCTAGACATTCGAATAGATCGATGCTTAGAGAACTTTAGAAGCTTCTGGTAAGATCATCTAGTTGAAACAAAATATTCAACATAAATTAAAATGGTAAAGAACCTTGTTGGTGACATTGGACATGTCTAACAAAGTATAAAAGTCAACACTAAAGAATTCAATTCTTAAGACTATAAGAAAGGGTACAAGAAATAGGAAAAC
>NC_044931.1:13448492-13449154 GCF_003576645.1 Ipomoea triloba | reverse complement strand
GAGGCACGGTTGATCGAGTGCCGACTCCATTGTTAGGACTCCGCCCTAACCAAAACACCAACCTTATGACTTCTTTCTCACACTCCCTTTTTAGGGATGCACGGTTGACCGAGTGCCGACTCCATTTTCAGGACGCCGCCTAACCAAAACACCAAACTTATGACCTCTTTCTCGCACTCTCTTTTCAGGGAGGCACGGTTGATCGAGTGCCGACTCCATTTTCAGGACTCCAGCCTAACCAAAACACCAACCTTATGACTTCTTTCTCACACTCCCTTTTTAGGGAGGCACGGTTGACCGAGTGCCGACTCCATTTTCAGGACTCCGCCTAACCAAAACACCAAACTTATGACCTCTTTCTCGCACTCTCTTTTTAGGGAGGCACGGTTGACCGAGTGCGGACTCCATTTTCAGGACTCCGGCCTAACCCAAACACCAACCTTATGACTTCTTTCTCACACTCCCTTTTTAGGGACGCACGGTTGACCGAGTGCCGACTCCATTTTCAGGACTCCGGCCTAACCAAAACACCAACCTGATGACTTCTTTCTCACACTCCCTTTTTAGGGAGGCACGGTTGACCGAGTGCCGGCTCCATTTTCAGGACTCCGGCCTAACCAAAACACCAACCTTATGACTTCTTTCTCGCACTCCCTTTTCAG
>NC_044931.1:13446987-13447492 GCF_003576645.1 Ipomoea triloba | reverse complement strand
GAGTTGAGCTCAAGTTACCCGGTTGTATTTTCGCTCTTAGTTTACTTGTCGAACTTACATTGATTCCTATCTTTCGAGACTTAGGGGATTCTAAAAATACATTTTGGTATCATCAAAACCTAATACATTATGTTCCTAACAGTGTGAATTCTAGGACGCGCGGTGAGGACACGCCTTGTTTGTTTAAGTTATATGTGCTTTGTTAACCTTGTTGTTTGCAGCTTGCGGGCGCGTCTTCCGGGTAAGTCTTAATCATTTTTAGTTAAGTTACTTCGTTTTAAAATTGCCTAGGAGCCTGCCTTAGATTAGGAATGAGTAGTTAGTTGATGCGAAACGATGGATAGCACCGTATGCGTGTAAGCAATCAGAAGTTTGGGCAACTTGTTGAAGAAAACTAACCTACTCGCAGCTCGGAGTCATCCACAGCAATCTACGTTCTTCGGGAATGGCGTCTTCGCGCGTGTAACATCGTCTGCAAGATCTTCGTTCACCTCAAGACTTGAAG
>NC_044931.1:13445482-13445987 GCF_003576645.1 Ipomoea triloba | reverse complement strand
TAACCTTCGGGTTGTCGGGCTTATCGGGCGGGTTAGACTATTTGAACTAAAATCGAAAATGAATACTTACATTCGATAAAAACGGGTCAAGTCGTCAGCCGGATCCGGATTCGTTAGAACGGGTCAACCGGATGAGCATTGAGCATATTAAAATTAAACAAATGCAATTGAAATGGTTCGATTTCAATTCGAATTTAATTTGGTTCGGTGTTCGGTTCAGTTTAAGACCCCCAAATTTTAACATTTCCTAGACGACAAGACGGTTAAGGGGTGTCACGACTTAACGGGGCATCGTAATAACTATGCATGAAACATCACATAACTCAAATCTAAAATCTAATATCTAAATATTAAATACCAACATAACAAATTAACAATTTATAGGTGAGTTCATCTTTAGTATTTTTTTTTTATCACTAGGTACATCTTTAAATAAAATTTTAATAAATATATAAATATAAATACATATTATATATAATTAATAAATAAATAAATAAATATATAT
>NC_044931.1:13443961-13444482 GCF_003576645.1 Ipomoea triloba | reverse complement strand
AAAGTCTTATGTGATGATGATGATGGTCTTGAAACTTTTACTTTTAATGATAATGCCTTGACAAATGAGAATGTTGATGATTTGCATGATATGCTTTTTGGTGATGATATGAATGTTAATGCTAGTTTGTGTGATTTAAATGATGTTGAGATTGTGAATTTTCTTGATAATTGTGTTGATGATGCTTTGTATATTCATGAATTTCTTGGTGAAGTTGAGGAGGAAAAGGATGGATGTGTACGTGATGTATTGTTGAGTAGTGAAAAAGAGGAGGAAAAAGAGAGAGTGTTTATAGAGAAAGAAGTAAAGAGTGAGCTTAAGGTTTTGCCGGATAATCTAGAGTATGCTTTTCTAGGAAAAGAATCAAGCTTACCGGTAGTAATTTCATCAAATCTAAATGAAAATCAAAAAGAGAAACTTGTGAAGTTGTTAGGAGAATATAAAGGAGCAATAGGTTGGAAATTACAAGATTTAAAGGGAATAAGTCCTAGTATGTGCACTCACAAAATCTTACTTGAAGA
>NC_044931.1:13438130-13442961 GCF_003576645.1 Ipomoea triloba | reverse complement strand
TCACTTTCTTGAGTCCATGCTCCACTTTGTCTTGAGTTTTTTCTTGAGTCCATGCTCCACTTTCGTCTTTTGGTAAAAGTTACTCTTTTATATTCCCATTATTCCTTGTTTGTAGGGAATCAGACCACTTCAGCATTGGTGCACCTTTTGACCGTTTGTGGTGGAAATCTGACGTGTCATCCATTTCCGCCCATTTTGAAATCTTCACGTTCGGCACCTCTTCATTATTCCATCTCCATGATATTCTTCTTCTCCAGACTTTAAGTATGACCGTCCTTCAGCTTTGTTGGAGAATTGTTAGTGTATCGAGACCAAGGTTGATATCTTGATCGCTTGATGTCTCGAACTCAAATATCGAGAGGTCTATCTCTCGAACTCTGTTTATGTCTCGAACTGGATAACTATATCGAGAGGTCCTACCTCTCGAACTCTGATTATGTCTCGAGACTTAGTTGATGTCTCGCAGACCCTTATTCCTCCAGTGTTGTCCCATGCCTTCTTCTGATCTGTCTATATGATTACAATACACGAGACTTCTAAGATGTTCAAACAAATTTACCTCAAGCTTAAATATTTTCCGAGTTGAGCTCAAAGTTACCCGGTTGTATTTTCGCTCTTGGTTTACTTGTCGAACTTACAGCGTTTTGCCTATGTATCGAGACTTGGGGATTTCTACTTATCAGTTGGTATCATCAAAACCTATTACATGATGTTCCTAACATCGGCCTTGGTCAATCTCAACCTCAACATTTGTCAAATTAATTTCAGCATTCATCTCAGCCTCATCCTGTTGATTTGATCCAACATTTTCAACTTCAATTTCCAACTGTTGAGGCTCATTCAAGTCTCCACTTTCTTCAACTGCCACATCCACCAAATTTTATAGATTTTCTTCCAAGTCATGCTCACTGTCACCAAGTTCAACATCCATTGAATTTTCTTCTAAATTTTCAGAATTTGCAGCCGTGTGTGCACTGCCGGATGCATCACTTCTCACAATTACTCTCGGTGTCCTTCTCTTTGGAGCTGGAGGGATTAAATCTTCGGGTTCATCATCATCAACTCGATCCTCCGGGCTTGGTTTCTTGGCATTAACTCTAAAAAGAAATTTGTTGGCTTGAATGGGTTTTGGTTGTCCCATATCAATCCCTTTTCTTCTTAGAATTTCTCCAAAAATTAAACCGTAACCAAGTGATTTTCCCTTGGCTTTGTTATTCACCATATCTGCCAATCTCTCAAACATAACAATACTCCAATCCAAACTGTGAGTAGACTTCAAAACAACATAAATATAGTGTGAATATTGAATGGTCAATCGGTCAAAACCTCCTAGACCACCAAGAGCACACTTTACAATAATCTCAAGCAGTTTTCCATACTCCCAAATAAGCATTTCACGCTGCCCAGACAGTTTGGGTTCATCATCACCCTTGTTCTTTCGAACAGTTCTCCAGAAATCAATAGCATCAAACACAAAACTTTCGACATTCGTATCATGCTCAGAAAAGTCAAACATACTTCTAAAATCACTAGAATCAACTTTCACTTCAACACCTCCAACAACAGATTCAACAAATCCTAATCTATTTTGGGCATGCGAAAAGAACTCAAGAACTTTATCCACAAAGATTCATCCGTACTTAAAGGTGCATACCTTCAATAGACCGCTAGTTTCCAACCCATGCATGACATTCCGAGCAATCCCCTTGTTGATGGTGATTTCGTCAAAATCGGATGGGTTCAAAAGTTGTCCAGTGTTGAGCTTTTCTTTGGTGTTTTTGGGTTGACTTGAACTAGAAAATGCCATTTTTGGTATTAATTTCGAATGGGTAGCTTTGGATTTTGAGAGATTAGAGCTTGAAGTTGTTCGGCTATGGCGTTTTTGGTGTTGGGGCTTATAGAATTTTATTTGGGGAGGGAGACGAAAGGGTGTCCTTTGGGTTTGGGTGGGATTTGAATTACTAAAAGACACTTTTACCCTTTTAGTAAAAGGATGCGCTGATTTGAGATGGGGGGTTGGTCGGTCTTTTGATTTGAATTTTAAGGGTAGGTTTGGAATTGCTCAAAATATCCTGATGAATTGGATTCATGCAAAACAGATACATGCAAAAATATGTATACGTAAAATCATATAATATGAAATTTTATAAAAATAATATCACACGTATACACTGACATATGAACAAACATTATTGATGCACAGTAAATATTCATAGCAGTACAAGTAAAAAAGATATGCATAGGGAAGGTAAGGGAAACATGATGATTGCCAAACATTAAATGCAAGATATAGGCAATCTTTTCACAATTAAGAATGACGGTGCATGTGTGCCAAGTGTACATATAGCTAATATAAATCACATAAGCTAGGCAAACTAGGATGACTGTAAAAACATAAGAGATGTACACATATGCTATCAGGTAAATTCTAACTTCTATATGAAGAAAACAATTAAAATATGCATTTAAAAAAACAATTAAGGCAATTAACGCAAAACATATGCAATTAACAAAATTAAGACATGTAACAGACATACGTACATACGTACTAAGTAAAATAAATCACACAATTAATTAAAATCATATAAGCACATATGTAAAACAATAAATCACGTAGTAAATAAATTGTGCATAATAAATAAATTGAGCTTAAGGATAGGGAAAATGATACTTAGCTCATTTCGATCATACCCATCTCATGCCTTAAAGTGTTGAACTTTGATTCGCATAAAGGCTTTGTGAGAATGTCAGCAAGTTGATTTTCCGTGGGTATGTATTCGATATTCAGATTCTTCTTCTCGATGTGATCTCGGATAAAATGATGTCTCACATCAATGTGTTTGGTACGTGAGTGAAGCACTGGATTTTGGGTAATTGCAATTGCACTAGTATTATCACAGAAAATACTAACGTCATCGCAATTGGTCCCGTAATCTTTTAATTGCTGCTTCATCCATAAAATTTGAGCACAACAACTCCCTACTACGATATATTCCGCTTCGGTTGTACTAGTAGCAATGGAGTTTTGTTTCTTACTGAACCAAGAAACTAACCTTTCCCCTAAGAACTGGCATGTTCCTGAGGTACTTTTTCTATCAATTTTGCAACCTGCACAATCTGCGTCTGAAAAAACGGTTAGTTCAAAATTACCTTCTTTTGGATACCATAATCCAAACATTGATAGTTCCTTTAAGATATCGAATAATTTTCTTGGTTGCTTGGAAATGACTGTCTTTTGGCTGTGATTGAAATCTCGCACATACACCCACTGAGTATGATATATCGGGTCTACTCGCAGTGAGGTATAGTAGAGATCCAATCATTCCTCGATATTTCGTTTGATCAACGTCTTTTCCATCTTCATCTTTGTCTAGTCTGAGTGCGGTGCTCATTGGAATTTTGACTGTGCCTTTTTCCTTCTAATCCAAATTTCTTGATTAGATCTTTTGTGTACTTTGCCTGATTGATAAAGATTCCTTCCTTCATCTGCTTGACTTGTAATCCAAGGAAGTAGTTCAATTCACCCATCATGCTCATTTCAAATTTGTTCTGCATGAGCTTAGAAAATTTCTCACATAAAGTTTTATCAGTACTTCCAAAGATAATATCATCAACATAAATTTGTACCAATAAAATATGATTATTTTCTTGAATTCTAAATAAGGTTTTGTCAACAAGGCCTTTGGTAATAGGTTTTGATGAAATTTGTCTCCCATGCTGATCATGGGTCTTGCATATTTTCAGCATATTTCATGGAGTGGTGATCTTGTAACTTGAACCTCTTTGTCTTGTAGTGAATGTTCCATAGTTCACTTTTCTTGAGTCCATGCTCCACTTTCGTCTTTTGGTAAAAGTTACTCTTTTTATATTCCCATTATTCCTTGTTTGTAGGGAATCAGACCACTTCAGCATTGGTGCACCTTTTGACCGTTTGTGGTGGAAATCTGACGTGTCATCCATTTCCGCCCATTTTGAAATCTTCACGTTCGGCACCTCTTCATTATTCCATCTCCATGATATTCTTCTTCTCCAGACTTTAAGTATGACCGTCCTTCAGCTTTGTTGGAGAATTGTTAGTGTATCGAGACCAAGGTTGATATCTTGATCGCTTGATGTCTCGAACTCAAATATCGAGAGGTCTATCTCTCGAACTCTGTTTATGTCTCGAACTGGATAACTATATCGAGAGGTCCTACCTCTCGAACTCTGATTATGTCTCGAGACTTAGTTGATGTCTCGCAGACCCTTATTCCTCCAGTGTTGTCCATGCCTTCTTCTGATCTGTCTATATGATTACAATACACGAGACTTCTAAGATGTTCAAACAAATTTACCTCAAGCTTAAATATTTTCCGAGTTGAGCTCAAAGTTACCCGGTTGTATTTTCGCTCTTGGTTTACTTGTCGAACTTACAGCGTTTTGCCTATGTATCGAGACTTGGGGATTTCTACTTATCAGTTGGTATCATCAAAACCTATTACATGATGTTCCTAACAATTTCCCCCTTTTTGATGATGCCAACACTTATACTTACTCTATGGGCTGATTTGATAGAAAGAATTAACAAGGATTTTATTTTTCAGCACATATGGTAAGTTTGACAAATACTCTACTAAAACATGAATAATAGAGCTCATGCAACACCCCAGCAAAAAGATATATGATTATAAGAAGGAATGTTTACAAAGTAGAGTTTAGTAGACAAGATTGAAAGAAATAAGACCAAGAACAACATAATATCAATACATTGAAATAAGATGGAGTTTGGACCACGAGAGCTTACTTCTTGTTGCTTCCTTTTCTTGTTAATGGCTTCTCGTGTCTTGATGGG
>NC_044931.1:13436411-13437130 GCF_003576645.1 Ipomoea triloba | reverse complement strand
ACGATTGACCGAGTGCCGACTCCATTTTCAGGACTCCGCCCTAACCAAAACACCAGCCTTATGACTTCTTTCTCGCACTCCCTTTTCAGGGAGGCACAATTGACCGAGTGCCGACTCCACTTTCAGGACTCCGGCCTAACCAAAACACCAACCTTATGACTTCTTTCTCACACTCCCTTTTTAGGGATGCACGGTTGACCGAGTGCAAACTCCATTTTAAGGACTCCGGCCTAACCAAAACACCAACCTTATGACTTCTTTCTCGCACTCCCTTTTCAGGGAGGCACGGTTGACCGAGTGCCGACTCCATTTTCAGGACTCCGCCTAACCAAAACACCAAACTTATGACCTCTTTCTCGCACTCTCTTTTCAGGGAGGCACCGTTGATCGAGTGCCGACTCCATTGTTAGGACTCCGGCCTAACCAAAACACCAACCTTATGACTTCTTTCTCGCACTCCCTTTTCAGGGAGGCACGGTTGACCGAGTGCCGACTCCATTTTCAGGACTCCGGCCTAACCAAAACACCAACCTAATGAATTCTTTCTCACACTCCCTTTTCAGGGAGGCACGGTTGAGCGAGTGTCGACTCCATTTTCAGGACTCCGGCCAAACCAAAACACCAACCTTATTACTTATTTCTCACACTCCATTTTTAGGGAGGCACGGTTGACCGAGTGCCGACTCCATTTTCAGGACTCCGCCTAACCAAAACACCAA
>NC_044931.1:13434602-13434878 GCF_003576645.1 Ipomoea triloba | reverse complement strand
AGTGCCGACTCCATTTTCAGGACTCCGCCTAACCAAAACACCAAACTTATGACCTCTTTCTCGCACTCTCTTTTCAGGGAGGCACGGTTTAGCGAGTGTCGACTCCATTTTCAGGACTCCGGCCTAACCAAAACACCAACGTTATTACTTATTTCTCACACTCCCTTTTTAGGGAGGCGCGGTTGACGGAGTGCCGACTCTATTTTCAGGACTCCGCCTAACCAAAACACCAAACTTATGACCTCTTTCTCGCACTCTCTTTTCAGGGAGGCACGG
>NC_044931.1:13432906-13433602 GCF_003576645.1 Ipomoea triloba | reverse complement strand
GGACAAGCCACGAATGATGACAAGGAAAAAGCAAAAGAAGGAACTGATGATGATGAAAGGGCAAAGGTCAAATCAAAGGTGAAACCAAAACCGAAGCAGAGGAATGATAAGCTTACATGGAAGAACACGTGGGTACAAAAATGCTTTCTACCCACTACCAAGGAATATGGTTGAATTTTAACCAAGGTATAATGCGTCTAGCTAATGACGTAAACCGTGGCGCTACTTGGGAGGCAACCCAACTTTTTAATAATATGTTTTTACATTATATTTATGCTTTCGCTTTTAATGTTTTTGTTCTAATAAATTGCTACAATCAAATGGAACCATGTTTTGATAACTAACTTGTAGGAGTCGGGATTGAAAATTGCTTTGGAAAGGCTTAAATTGGACATAGGAATGAAGGGAAAAGCCAAAAATCGGAAGAAAACAATGCAGTAGCCTCCCACGCACTCTCACATGCGTGTAGCCATGCGTGGGAGGGAGACAGAGAGCTCCCACACACGGTCACACAAGTGTGACCGGCGTGGAAGCCCCCCCTACGGATTTAAAACCCTTGTTCGGCCACTCCACGCCATTTTGCCCCAAAACACCATTACTCTCTTCTCTTATCCACGCAAGGAAGAACCAAACTCAAGGTTTGAACATATCTCTTACTTTTTACCTTCAAAGAAGATCAAAAACATCAACATCAAG
>NC_044931.1:13431330-13431906 GCF_003576645.1 Ipomoea triloba | reverse complement strand
ACCCTTTGAGACAAAATATATAAATAACCATCTCCTTCAAAATATCATATCTTACACCTATAACCCAAATTAATTATTCATAGTCTTATCTGATGTCTATAACTTTCATATTCATAATATCCACATACCAATATTTTCCTTTTCATAATCCATATACCAATAATTTCATCACCAAATCTCTTCGACATCTTAATTTCATTACTTACCATAATCTCTATAAATCTAATGACTTCACTAACAATCACCAGAGCTACCAATATGTATTCTCATCAAATACCTTCATAAGACGTGTACTCTCATTTTNTTTCATCACCAAATCTCTTCGACATCTTAATTTCATTACTTACCATAATCTCTATAAATCTAATGACTTCACTAACAATCACCAGAGCTACCAATATGTATTCTCATCAAATACCTTCATAAGACGTGTACTCTCATTTTCGCAAAATCATTTAAACATAAAGACAAAGGGGTGTATATGTTAGGAACATCATGTAATAGGTTTTGATGATACCAACTGTTAAGTAGAAATCCCCGAGTCTCGACGCATAGGCAAAACGCTGTAAGTTCGAC
>NC_044931.1:13429640-13430330 GCF_003576645.1 Ipomoea triloba | reverse complement strand
CTTTTCAGGGATTGCTCTTTGGTTCTTCCCATTTCCTAAAAAAAGCGGTAAAGTGCATGAAAAATAAGGAAATTTAAGTCTGAACTCCACGCATAAGAAACATAATGTTTTAGTGGGACACATCTCAAACAAGAAACTCATAGGTAACCGGAGTATATGTCGGTCCTCACCATTCGAATACTTTGCCCCATTGCGGGTGTCTTAGCAACCGATTTACCATGTCTTCAAACCCAAATTCCCTTAGCACACTCGGATCAAAGTATTTCCCTCCAATAAAATTCTCTGACTTATACACATCCACAAGCGGCAATTATTCATGAGTTAAGCCTCGGAGGACCCTTGTTCCTATTGCATTAGGTTAAACTTGTGGTGTTGGAGGGGGTGGTTCTGCTCTTGCCATTGTTCGGCTTGTGCTTGCTTCCTCATAATTCCTTTTCAAGGCTTGCTCTTTGGTTCTTCCCATTTCCTAAAAAAAGCGGTGAAGTGCATGAAAAACAAGGAAATGTAACTCTGAACTCCATGCATAGGGAACCTAATGTTTTAGTGGGACACATCTCAAGCAAGAAACTCATAGGTAACCGGAGTATATCTCAGTCCTCTCCATTGCGGGTGTCTTAAGAACCGATTTACAATGTCTTCAAACCCAAATTTCCTTAGCACACTCGGATCAAAGTATTTCCCCCCAATTAA
>NC_044931.1:13427710-13428640 GCF_003576645.1 Ipomoea triloba | reverse complement strand
TCAGACCACTCACCGATCATCTTCTCAGGAACAAATGCTAAACTGATGGTCCCAAAACAATTCAGGTTTCAGAAGATGTGGACCACCCATAAAGATTTTTTTGATCTTGTGCGAAATATCTGGCAGGAACCGGTTATTGGAGAAGGAATGAAGGCTCTTACACTCAAACTAAAAAAACTCAAAATGAAGCTACGTGAATGGAACTGGTCGACCTTCGGCAATATTTTTGATAAAATCAAGGCCGCTGAAGAAGCAGTCTCTGAAGCTCAGCTTCGATTTGATGAAGAACCAAACGAGACTAGACGAGAAACTCTCAGTCGGGAAAAAGCTTTTCTCCTTCTGGCTTTAAAGCAAGAGGAAATTTTCTGGAAGCAAAAAGCTCGTGTAAAATGGCTTCGAGAAGGAGATGCAAATACAGCTTTCTTTCACACTACGGTGAAAGACAGAATCCGTAGACAACGCATCTGTGGAGTACGAAACTCAGAAGGAATCATCCTTACGGAGCAACATGAAATCCAATCTGAGGCAGTAAAATTTTTTTCGAGCTTATTTAAAGCAGAAGAATGCACAGATATGAATGATCTTCTGGATTTTATCCCTCCGCTTCTCTCTGCAGACGACAACCATTCTCTTAACTCGATTGTCACTCTCGAAGAAGTCAAAACTGCCATTTGGGGATTAGACCCAGATAGCACTGCTGGTCCAGATGGTTTTTCAGGATTCTTCTTTAGATGCTGCTGGGATATAATCAAAACGGATGTTTATAAAGCTGTTCTAGAATTTTTTGCAGGTGTACCAATACCCCAAGCAATCTCCAGTACACAAATTGTCCTCATTCCGAAGAACTCAAACCCCGAGACCTTTGCTGATTTCCGACCAATCTCTCTCTGCACCTTTGTAAGCAAGATCTTCACGCGCATCATAGCAACA
>NC_044931.1:13425664-13426710 GCF_003576645.1 Ipomoea triloba | reverse complement strand
AATGTTAGGAGGATGAGTTCTGTGTATTTTGTGTCAATATTCTGTGTATTATGGGCAAACATTCTGTGTATTCTAGGCAAACGTTCTGTGTATTCTAGATAATGATTATGTGTATTATAAATAATGGATTTTCAGGAGTCATTCGCGTCCGCGTCCACTAACATCGAAACGACGTCGTTTTGGACAATGGTGCACATTGCTATGTGCACCGTGGTGCAGGATATAACGATTGTGTGTCTTCTCACTTGGGAGGACCACAAGGTCTTCGGCATAGTCTAATTTATTTACTAGTGATATTACCGCAAATTATACTGCGGACCATGGTCCACAAAGCATTGTGGACCATGGTTAAAAACGGTGCCGTTTCTTTTAATGAAAAGAAACACCAGTCTGCGCTGTTATGTGTAATGTACCTCTATTTGTGTAAAATACTCAGCTTCATTTTCATATTTTTTATATACACTGCAGTTTCCTTTCAACACGTCTATAGTTTCATTTCGATATAACTACAGTTTCATTCGACATTATACACTCAAATATGTGAAACAGTTATTTAGTTTCATTTTATATACACTATAGTTTCATTACAACACAATTACAGTATAACTATAGTTTCATTGGACAATAGACACTCAAATATGTGAAACTATTATTCAGTTTCATTTTATATACACTGAAGTTTCATTTCAACACAACTACAATTCCATTTCAATTCAACTATAGTTTCATTTGATAATATAAACACAAATGTGAGGCAGTATCATTTGAGATAAACTGTAGTTTCATTTACGGGGCTCCGTTAAGATGTGACGGCAGCCGTTTCTTTACTTAAAGAAACAGTGCCGTTTTTGGACCATCGTCCGCGATATAACAACTGTAATATTACTTAGGTAATGAAAATTAAAGAAGGAAACAATGCACATATCCATATCCATATATATGAAGGGGCTCATGTGCACAATAGACCATAGGTGAGAAGTGAGATGCAATTACAGCCACTGATCATATTTAATCCAACGCACTAAATTGATTAACAGATCTAATAG
>NC_044931.1:13423974-13424664 GCF_003576645.1 Ipomoea triloba | reverse complement strand
ACATTTAGTGACAATAGAAATTGTCACCAAAACTACCGATTTTGGTCACTATTGAAATTAGTGACCAAATTTTGAAGTCGTCACCTGTGGTCACTATTATCCTCCGTCACTATTGTAGTAGTGACAACTTTTGAAAAGTTGTCACAATTGCTCAAGACCTTTGTGACAATTTTTACTTACAATAAAAGTAGTATTTGAGTGTTAAAAATAGTTGTCACAATAAATGTACAATTCGTGACCAAATATGTTATGACAAAAAATTGATCTAGTGACAACTAAAATCGTTGCACTTAATTATTTTATTGTGACAACACTTTAGTCACAATAATTGTACTTATTTGTGAGAGTTGTTCTTGACGCAAAAACGATTATCAGTGACCTAAAAAGTAGTAACAATAATTACTTTGTTGTGACAACAATTATGGTAACAAATGATGTATTTATTTGTGACAAAAGAAATTAACTCTAAAACAACCATTAGTGTTAACTAAAGTTGTACAACAATTCAATTTATTGTAGTCATCATCTTCATCACTGATATCTTTAAAATAGTGGCAGTGTATTTTTCACTAAAATATTGAAAATTATTTGCAAAATTTGTGTCACTAAAATAATTTGAAATAGTGTCACAATTGTCAATCTTTATGTTTTTATAAGTGACCATTACTTGGTCACAATTTTTTTCAAATA
>NC_044931.1:13422291-13422974 GCF_003576645.1 Ipomoea triloba | reverse complement strand
CAACACCAACTCAAACGCCATAGTCAACCAAACTCATTAAAATCAAAAGGTTCCCAAAAATCCATGGTTGAAGCGTGAAAAAAAAAAAGTAAGTATACCAGGGAAACTCTCACCACCAATAGCGCCGACGGGATCCTCCAAACCAACCACTCACAACTCCATGAAATAATAACCTTAGTTGGGTTGTGAAGATGATGGGTTGTGTATGGACATATAAAGTGTATTTATACACAATGGATGAGATCAAGAAAGGTAAAAGCTTTTAAATTTTTAATTAATATAAAAAACGTTATAATGCCCAAAAAGGTATATCTTTGATTTCAGACAAAAATTTATTGGAATATTTCATATTCTTTCCTTATTTATCATTTTTTTGTGTAATTAATTTTAATTCTCAATGACATTTTTATTTACTATTTTATTAAAATAATTATGAGTTTGGTTTTACAAAAATGCCCTCCAGTTTTGGGGGGAAAGCTTCTCCAGGCACTTCTATTATTATATATATATAGATGTAATAGAGATCACCTAGAGAGAAAAAGATATTCAATCCAAGCTTGTTGTCTTCTACAATGGAGATTGATCAAATCTAAAAAACTAAGAAAAATGGAGAAAGCTCTCCAAAGAAAAATGAAGACTAAAAATCTAGAAAATCCTCCTCTGAAAATTCATCAAAGGGGTAT
>NC_044931.1:13420641-13421291 GCF_003576645.1 Ipomoea triloba | reverse complement strand
ATCAACTTGACATTCTATAGGTATGATTGTCAAAATATTACCATGCTAATTCTATTATTTGTATTTGTACTCATAATGATTACAGTTTAAAAAAAAAAAAATCAATGATGGTATACTCATTAATTAGTACAACTNAGTACAACTTCAATATTGTTAGGTAAATATATCTATTGTATAATCTGTTTATCTATACTTGTATTATTGTATGTAATGTTGTGGTTCTCATTATATTCCTTTATAATCTACACATTTTAGTTACTCCTAACTCCCTAATCTATGGTTTTTTAATTTATGTTGTGGTTCACATTATATTATTTTATAACATCCTTTATGAACAGATTTCCCATGGCACAAGAATATTAGTCATGGCAAATGCAGTAAAGTTAATTGATATTGACACACAAACTGTGGGCTGAAGTTGTACAGTTCACTTCATTAAGAAAAACGAACCAAAAAACGTTATTGGAACGCTTGAGAAAAAGTATATGCTCATCGTCTTGGAGGATGAAAATGTAAGTAAATAGTAAAAAATTTATCCCTTTTATTATTATTATTATTATTATTATTATTATTATTATTATTATTATTTTATTTTTATCATTATTAGTATTATTATTATTATGAAGATGCTCTCATTCACCACCAACATC
>NC_044931.1:13419087-13419641 GCF_003576645.1 Ipomoea triloba | reverse complement strand
ATCTTCAATGGTTCAACCTCCTTCTATCTAATCTTTTCCCATTTTCAGGTCACGGTTTATGCTTTGAATGGCACATCAACTTGCTTCTTTAGCAATGCAAATGAGACATCTGATGCCACCATCAACTACAAAGGAGTTGACTATGATGTTCCTGCTTGGTCTGTTAGCATTCTGCCTGATTGCAAGAAAGAAGCTTTTAACACTGCCAAAGTCAATACCCAGACTAATGTCATGGTGAAAGACTCGAACACGGCTGAGAAGGAGCCTTCTTCACTGAAATGGTCATGGAGGCCTGAGAAAATTGATGACACTGTGGTCCTTGGCAAGGGAGATTTCTCTGCAAATAAAATTTTTGACCAGAAGATCACTAATGATGTCAGTGATTACCTGTGGTACATGACAAGGTATAGTATTAATTCCCATTTCGTGGTTCTGAAAACTATAAACTTTTGCTAACTTGTTAAAACATGGCAGTGTGAACCTAGACAAGGATGATCCCATCTGGAGCAATGATATGAGCATCAGGATTAACCACACTGGCCATCCATTGCACC
>NC_044931.1:13417522-13418087 GCF_003576645.1 Ipomoea triloba | reverse complement strand
TTTACTTTATGTTTATCCAATAATTATAATTAAATCTATTATTTAATAATGTAGTCTAGGCTAATTTTATTTTGAGCTTTAGTTTATTTAGTCTGCGCTTTGTTTATAATAATAATAATAGTAAAACAATTCTAGTAGTCGAAGTCTTTTTAATTTGCGTAAATAAACAGAGGCGGTCTTGATTCCCTTTTCTCCGGTCAACAACAGAACAAGACTTCTCGGCGTGGCATCAGATCTGATTCAATAACCACAAACCTCCTCGACGGAAGAGTGATCAAGAGGCGTTGGAAGAAATTGTCTCCAATGGCGTTCCGCGGTTCTCGTCCTTCTGTGGAATTGACGCCATGAATTAAGATTACGTAAGCGGATAAACAGTTTGGGGTTGAAGCACTATATATTGGATTCTCGTTGATCATCACCAATCATCAATTCCTTCACAAAAAGTCCGTTCGGCGATCTCCATTCGGCCGGCAGTTTCTCCAAAGATTGCTTTTCACAATGTCTCACAATTAATTTTGGTTCGGCGGACAATTTTTATTTCCGACAATCTCTGGTTCAGCGGCGT
>NC_044931.1:13415942-13416522 GCF_003576645.1 Ipomoea triloba | reverse complement strand
AACGGAAATATTAAATATTTGTTCGAAACGGAAATTAATTCCGGAATCGGAAATGTTAAATATTGTTCGTATCGGAAATGAATTCCGGAATCGGAAAATTAATCGGAAGCGCGTCGTACGAATTAGCATCGGACGAGCTTGCTAGACGAAGGCCCAGCACGAAGCCAGGCCCACGTCCAGCAAGGGAAACGCGCGCCACAACACGCCAGCCCAAGGCTGCGCCAGGCCCACCGCAAGGCAGGCCCAGCGCGCGCCCAAGGCTGCGGCAGTCGTGGGCTGCGATGCTCGGGCTGTGCGCGCGCGCGCATGGCGCCCCTCGTGGGCTGCTGTGCGTGCGTGGGTGTTTGTGTTCACATACGAAACCTAAAACGTACAGGATTCGTTTAATGATTAAATTCCTAATTCTATTTGATAAATTAATTAAATAAGAGTTTCATTAGGATTCTAATTTAATTAATTCGTATCCTAATAGGATTCCAATTCTCTTTCCATACCCCTATAAATATGTGGCCTGGGTTCACAATTTATAACAAGTTTTCAAGTATTCAAAGTGAGTTTTTGAGAGAAAAATTCAGTCACA
>NC_044931.1:13414040-13414942 GCF_003576645.1 Ipomoea triloba | reverse complement strand
ATATACTCTGGTTACCTATGAGTTTCTTGCTTTAGATAGGTTCCCTATGCGTGGAGTTCAAACTTACACTTCCTTATTTTTCTTGTACTTTACCGCTGTTTTTACGAAATGGGAAGAACCAAAGAGCAAGTCTTGAAAAGGAATAATGAGGAAGCAAGCACAAGCCGAACAACGGCAAGAGCAGAACCACCGCCTCCACCACCACAAGTTGAACCTAATGCAAGAGGAAGAAGGGTCCTCCGACCACAAGTTGAACCTAATGCAAGAGGAAGAAGGGTCCTCCGAGCACAAGTTGAACCTAATGCAAGAGGAAGAAGGGTCCTCCGAGTCTTAACTCATGAACAATTGGCGCTTGTGGATATGTATAGAGTCTTAACTCATGAACAATTGGCGCTTGTGGATATGTATAGGTCAGAGAATTTAATTGGAGTGAAATACTTTGATCCGAGTGTGCTAAGGGAATTTGGGTTTGAAGACATGGTAAATCGGTTGCTAAGACAACCGCAATGGAGCAAAGTATTCGAATGGAGAGGACTAACATATACTCCGGTTACCTATGAGTTTCTTGCTTGAGATGTGTCCCACTAAAACATTAGGTTCCCTATGCGTGGAGTTCAGACTTACATTTCCTTATTTTTCATGCACTTTACCGCTTCTTTTAGAAAATGGAAAGAACCAAAGATCAAGCCTTGAAATGGAATTATGAGGAAGCATACACAAGCCAAACAATGGCAAGAGCAAAACCACCACCTCCACCACCACAAGTTGAACCTAATGCAAGAGGAAGAATGGTCCTTCGAGGCTCAACTCATGAACAATTGGCGCTTGTGGATATGTATAAGTTAGAGAATTTAATTGGAGTGAAATACTTTGATCCGAGTGTGCTAAGGGAATTTGGGTTT
>NC_044931.1:13412665-13413040 GCF_003576645.1 Ipomoea triloba | reverse complement strand
TCAGAGAATTTAATTGGAGTGAAATACTTTGATCCGAGTGTGCTAAGGGAATTTGGGTTTGAAGACATGGTAAATCGGTTGCTAAGACAACCGCAATAGAGCAAATTATTCGAATGGAGAGGACCGACATATACTCCGGTAACCTATGAGTTTCTTGCTTGAGATGTGTCCCACTAAAACATTAGGTTCCCTATGCGTGGAGTTCAGACTTACATTTCCTTATTTTTCATGCACTTTATCGCTTCTTTTAGAAAATGGAAAGAACCAAAGATCAAGCCTTGAAATGGAATTATGAGGAAGCATACACAAGCCAAACAATGGCAAGAGCAAAACCACCACCTCCACCACCACAAGTTGAACCTAATGCAAGAGGAA
>NC_044931.1:13412242-13412402 GCF_003576645.1 Ipomoea triloba | reverse complement strand
GAGAGGACCGACATATACTCCGGTTACCTATGAGTTTCTTGCTTGAGATGTGTCCCACTAAACCATTAGGTTCCCTATGCATAGAGTACAGACTTACATTTCCTTATTTTTCATGCACTTTACCGCTTCTTTTAGAAAATGGGAAGAACCTAAGAGCAAG
>NC_044931.1:13408757-13411242 GCF_003576645.1 Ipomoea triloba | reverse complement strand
AGATCAATGATCTCGAGAAGGAGATTCCACAAAAGGAGCTAAATCTGAAGGTCTTACGAGGCCTTACCAAGGAGTGGGAAATGAAGGTGATCACAATTCGTGATCACAGGGATTTGAAGAACACCACAACCGACCAACTATTCAGAGATCTCAAAGCCTTCGAAGTTGAGATGTTTCCAAGAGATGAGGACGTGGTGGACAGACGGAATGTGGCACTGGTTGCTGACCAACCAACCACCTCCTCAAGGTCAGATTCTAATCCCACTGATTTTTTATCTGACGAACAGTTTGCTTTCTTCATAAGAAAATTCAGGAAGTTCATGAAGAAGACACCGGAAAGCAGTACACGTTCACCTTCCTCCTCAAGAAGGAAAAATGAGAAATACACATCCAGAAAAATGGAGGAAGAAGATCAAGGTCTATGCTACAACTGCAGGAGACCAGGGCACTTCAAGGCTGACTGTCCTTACCCTAAGGTAAGCAAGTATCAAGGCCAAGAAGGCAGGGACTCCAGGAGAAAGGAGGAATCCAAAGAGAAGCCAGCACAAAGTGGCTTCAAAGGAGATACAAAGAAACATTTGCGCAGAAAGGCGCTTGTTGCTGAGGAACTCGAGAGAACAATCGAGGAGTCCGAGACGTCGAGCTCCAGTGAAAGCAGCAGCAGCTCAGAGGATGAGAGGGGGCTCATCTGCTTATACACCGAGGAAGAAGAGAATCAATGCCTAATGGCCATTGACAATGAGGTAACCTCTACTTCCACATCTCGCTGCTCTACTTCTACCTCTCGTTGTTCTTCTTTCAGAAGCGATGAAGATCCCTTTGAGATGCTTGAAACATTTAAAAGGAATCTCGCAGTCGCTAACAGCACTCATGCCAAAATTAGGGAAGAAAACAGCAAGCTAACCGCTGAAAGAGATATGCTTAAGAACGTCTCGAAAGAGAATTCAGAGCTAACTCTCAAAGTAAGTGAGTTAGAAGCTAAAGTAACNCGAGAAGGAGATTCCACAAAAGGAGCTAAATCTGAAGGTCTTACGAGGCCTTACCAAGGAGTGGGAAATGAAGGTGATCACAATTCGTGATCACAGGGATTTGAAGAACACCACAACCGACCAACTATTCAGAGATCTCAAAGCCTTCGAAGTTGAGATGTTTCCAAGAGATGAGGACGTGGTGGACAGACGGAATGTGGCACTGGTTGCTGACCAACCAACCACCTCCTCAAGGTCAGATTCTAATCCCACTGATTTTTTATCTGACGAACAGTTTGCTTTCTTCATAAGAAAATTCAGGAAGTTCATGAAGAAGACACCGGAAAGCAGTACACGTTCACCTTCCTCCTCAAGAAGGAAAAATGAGAAATACACATCCAGAAAAATGGAGGAAGAAGATCAAGGTCTATGCTACAACTGCAGGAGACCAGGGCACTTCAAGGCTGACTGTCCTTACCCTAAGGTAAGCAAGTATCAAGGCCAAGAAGGCAGGGACTCCAGGAGAAAGGAGGAATCCAAAGAGAAGCCAGCACAAAGTGGCTTCAAAGGAGATACAAAGAAACATTTGCGCAGAAAGGCGCTTGTTGCTGAGGAACTCGAGAGAACAATCGAGGAGTCCGAGACGTCGAGCTCCAGTGAAAGCAGCAGCAGCTCAGAGGATGAGAGGGGGCTCATCTGCTTATACACCGAGGAAGAAGAGAATCAATGCCTAATGGCCATTGACAATGAGGTAACCTCTACTTCCACATCTCGCTGCTCTACTTCTACCTCTCGTTGTTCTTCTTTCAGAAGCGATGAAGATCCCTTTGAGATGCTTGAAACATTTAAAAGGAATCTCGCAGTCGCTAACAGCACTCATGCCAAAATTAGGGAAGAAAACAGCAAGCTAACCGCTGAAAGAGATATGCTTAAGAACGTCTCGAAAGAGAATTCAGAGCTAACTCTCAAAGTAAGTGAGTTAGAAGCTAAAGTAATCCAACTGACTGAAGAGTGCAAAACTCGAGAGATCACAGAAAATGATCTTAGAAAGGTTATAGCATCATACACTAATTCCTCCAAAGCTATGGAGAAAATGGTGGATGATTACAGACCTACAAGTGATAGAACCGGTCTAGGGTTCCATCGAGACCATCTCTCGAGAAATAAACAGACCAACGGTTTGGGAACTTCAAGAAATGGAGGATCTCAACCCAAACTAAATAAAGGTCATAAAGGACCAACAGAAAAGACCAGGGTAGCTATTCATAAACCGTCCCTATACACCAGCAATGGAAAGTATAGGAAAGCTACGAAGAGTGGCCGGGTAAACAATATCGAGAGATCACCTTGCTATCTCTCGCAAGGCCATTCCAAGTACAAAAAGAGCTACATTCCATATAATGCGCCTCAAGGCAAATAAGGAAGGTCTGAGATCCACATAGTTAGGAACTCACGGATGAAGAAAGGCAGACTCTATCCATCTAGTGAGAATTGGTCATCGAATCACAATTTCTGGA
>NC_044931.1:13405142-13406131 GCF_003576645.1 Ipomoea triloba | reverse complement strand
AATTGACTTTACAGATAAAGTTTGATGTCCTATTTGATACATTTTATGCAAAAAAGAAATGTCATTTATATTTACCTGGGATTACAGGTCACTAACAGGTAATTATGCCTTGATGACTGAATTGACATTTTAATATATCTAATTGCAACATTAAAAATTTTAAGGGCCAAATTGACTTTACAGATAAAGTTTGATGGCCTAATTGATATATTTTATGCAAAAAAAATTGACATTTATATTTACCTGATATTACAGGTCACCAACAGGTAATTATGCATTTATGACTAAATTGATATTTGTATGTATCTAATTGCAACTTTAAAAAGTTTGAGGCCTGATTGACTTTAAAGATAAAGTTTGACCGCCTATCTGTTACATTTTATGCAAAAAAAAAAATGACATTAATGTTTACCTGGTATTACAGGTCACTAACAGGTAATTACGCCTTGATGACTAAATTGACATTTTTATGCATCNACAGATAAAGTTTGATGGCCTATTTGATACATTTTATGCAAAGAAAATTTACATTTATATTTACCTGGTATTACAGATCAGTAAAAGGTAATTATGCATTGATGACTAAATTGATATTTTTATTTATCTAATTGAAACTTTCAAAAGTTTGAGGGCCAAATTGACTTTACAGATAAATTTTGACGGCCTATTTGTTATATTTTATGCAAAAAAAATGACATTAATGTTTACCTGGTATTACAGGTCACTAACAAGTAATTACGCCTTGATGACTAAATTGACATTTTTATGCATCCAATTGCAACTTTAAAAAGTTTAAGGGCCTAATTGACTTCACAGATAAAGTTTGATGGCCTATTTGATACATTTTATGCAAAGAAAATTTACATTTATATTTACCTGGTATTACAGGTCGCTAACATTTAATTATGCGTTGATTAGTAAATTCACATTTTTATGTATCTAATTGCAACTTTAAAAAGTTTGAAGGCCTAATTGACTTTACAGATAAA
>NC_044931.1:13403257-13404142 GCF_003576645.1 Ipomoea triloba | reverse complement strand
GAAATGAAATTCTTAAGCCATACACCTTGAGATGTAGCCTCAAAACAAGAAACGAACTCGGCTTCCATGGTTGAAGTGGTGACAAGAGTTTGTTTAAAACTTCTCCATGAAATAGCTCCACCGGCCATAAGGAAAATGTTTCCTGAAGTTGATTTCCGAGAATCAACGCAACCGGCAAAGTCCGCGTCAGAGTACCCAGCAATGTCCAAAGTGTTCATCTTCTTGAACACAAGCTTATAATCCTTGGTACCTTTGAGATACCTCAAAACCTTCTTTGCAACTCTCCAGTGGTCTAAACCCGGATCACTTTGATATCGTCCCAGCATTCCAACAACAAAGGCGATGTCCGGCCTAGTACAGACTTGAACATACCCGAGACAGTCGACAACCAAAGCATAGGGAATATTCTTCATGGATTCTCTTTCAAAATCATTCTTTGGACACTAGTCCAAATTGAATTTATCACCTCTCACAATAGGAGTTGGACTCGGTGAACAATCCTTCATCCGAAATCTTTCTAAGACTTTATTGATATAGGTTTCCTGCGATAGTCCCAGAATGCCCCAGGATCTATCCCTATGGATCTTTATGCCAATGACATAAGATGCCTCACCCATATCTTTCATATCAAAGTTCTTAGAAAAGAATTGTTTAACCTCGTGCAACATTCCCTTATCATTTGATGCAAGCAAAATATCATCCACATATAAAATAAGAAAACAAATTTTACTCCCACTTGTCTTTTGGTATATGCAATGATCTAGGATACTTTCAACAAAACCATATGGTGAAATGACTCCGTCAAACTTGATATACCATTGGCGGGAGGCTTGTTTTAATCCATAAATGGACTTTTTGAGCTTGCAAACCAAATGATTGCCTTCA
>NC_044931.1:13401625-13402257 GCF_003576645.1 Ipomoea triloba | reverse complement strand
CCCTCTATAGCTTGAAATAAACCGAGCCACAACGAGAAGGACAAAAAGAAAGGCCAAACCTAGTGAGATCCTAGTAGACCGAGAGGAGAATAGTAGTTCCTAAACCCCCCGAGAATAAACACCTTTGCAATGCAATTTTTCATAAACCATAAACACACTATGTTGAATCATGGCTTACTAGAAATTCATTTCCTAGCTTTTCCTTATTGATTTCAACAATTTTCTTCGTATCTCCTTTACTACAACATTCGTTCATTCAATATTCTTTGATTCTTTGTGACAATGGCGTGACTGAGGAAAATGCTATATATTCCGTAGATTAAAGACTTGTCAATACTTCTAATTCGACCTCCCTAAAGAACGGCACAACACGAGGGTAACCCCAACAATATTTGGTTTTAACAACCACAAAACCGCGGAAAATCAAATGGCGTCGTTGCCAGGGAGGGCAAACGGTTGTTATTGACTTGTTTTATATCTTTGAAATATTTGCATTGTTTTTACTTCATTTCAGTTGTTGTTTTTACTTTGTTTGTACCAACCTCCCTAAAACAACTACTATTTGTTCGGGTAGTAAACTTTCTTTCTTACAACATTTTTGTAGGGTGAATGCAAACGACGGCTAGAGGCAA
>NC_044931.1:13400114-13400625 GCF_003576645.1 Ipomoea triloba | reverse complement strand
ACTAGGTTTCTATCAAGGGAGCCCTCGGCACCATCACCGATTAGCGTCACACTTCGGACTCCCGGCACCTTAGTCGGATGGGGCATTTTAACAACCACTTGATCTACCACTTCTCCCGGGCCTCGTCATCCCGGACAAAGCGAGGGGATGTGGCCGATTAGGACTCGTATAGGCCCGATATCTCGCAACATAACTTTACTACCTAGCCTTGTCGTAAATAGAAGCAAATCAAGATAAACATCAACCACACAAGATATATGAACAGAGAAGATTGGCCATTCATTGCCTTGTAGTGGGAGTCTTTTGATCTCCTTGAGAGTTATGTATATTAGTGATGTTGTAGTTTTGACGTTTTGGTTTTAATAAAACGGAGAAGAAGTTCCCAGAGTGTCGTGTTCTCAAGGATGGCAAATTGGAAGCGAATCAAACGTGTGATTTTTATGATGTTAAAGACAAGAGTTACAAGATTCACTCAAAGCAAAAGAAATCATGGTGAAGAGGTTTGACAAAA
>NC_044931.1:13394159-13399811 GCF_003576645.1 Ipomoea triloba | reverse complement strand
CTTGAGAGTTATGTATATTAGTGATGTTGTAGTTTTGACGTTTTGGTTTTAATAAAACGGAGAAGAAGTTCCCCGAGTGTCGTGTTCTCAAGGATGGCAAATTAGAACCGAATCAAGCGTGTGATTTTTATGATGTTAAAGACAAGATTTACAAGATTCACTCAAAGCAAAAGAAATCATGGTGAAGAGGTTTGACAAAAGTAAAACAAAAGTAATCAATTAAAGAAAGAAAGGAGATGGATGTCCTATCTAGGTGTCATGTTTGATACTACTATAGGGTGTTCTAGGCAATGCAACTAGGTTTCTATCAAGGGAGCCCTCGGCACCATCACCGATTGGCGTCACACTTCGGACTCCCGGCTCCTCAGTCGGATGGGGAATTTTAACAAACACTTGATCTACCACTTCTCCCGGGCCTCGTCATCCCGGACAAAGCGAGGGGATGTGGCCGATTAGGACTCGTATAGGCCCGATATCTCGCAACATAACTTTACTACCTAGCCTTGTCGTAAATAGAAGCAAATCAAGATAAACATCAACCACACAAGATATATGAACGGAGAAGATTTGCCAATCATTGCCTTGTAGTGGGAGTCTTTTGATCTCCTTGAGAGTTATGTATATTAGTGATTTTGTAGTTTTGACGTTTTGGTTTTAATAAAACGGAGAAGTAGTTCGCCGAGTGTCGTGTTCTCAAGGATGGCAAATTAGAACCGAATCAAGCGTGTGAGTTTTATGATGTTAAGAGACAAGAGTTACAAGATTCACTCAAAGCAAAAGAAATCATGGTGAAGAGGTTTGACAAAAGTAAAACAAAAGTAATCAATTAAAGAAAGAAAGGAGATGGATGTCCTATCTAGGTGTCATGTTTGATACTACTATAGGGTGTTCTAGGCAATGCAACTAGGTTTCTATCAAGGGAGCCCTCGGCACCATCACCGATTGGCGTCACACTTCGGACTCCCGGCTCCTCAGTCGGATGGGGAATTTTAACAAACACTTGATCTACCACTTCTCCCGGGCCTCGTCATCCCGGACAAAGCGAGGGGATGTGGCCGATTAGGACTCGTATAGGCCCGATATCTCGCAACATAACTTTACTACCTAGCCTTGTCGTAAATAGAAGCAAATCAAGATAAACATCAACCACACAAGATATATGAACGGAGAAGATTTGCCAATCATTGCCTTGTAGTGGGAGTCTTTTGATCTCCTTGAGAGTTATGTATATTAGTGATTTTGTAGTTTTGACGTTTTGGTTTTAATAAAACGGAGAAGTAGTTCGCCGAGTGTCGTGTTCTCAAGGATGGCAAATTAGAACCGAATCAAGCGTGTGAGTTTTATGATGTTAAGAGACAAGAGTTACAAGATTCACTCAAAGCAAAAGAAATCATGGTGAAGAGGTTTGACAAAAGTAAAACAAAAGTAATCAATTAAAGAAAGAAAGGAGATGGATGTCCTATCTAGGTGTCATGTTTGATACTACTATAGGGTGTTCTAGGCAATGCAACTAGGTTTCTATCAAGGGAGCCCTCGGCACCATCACCGATTGGCGTCACACTTCGGACTCCCGGCTCCTCAGTCGGATGGGGAATTTTAACAAACACTTGATCTACCACTTCTCCCGGGCCTCGTCATCCCGGACAAAGCGAGGGGATGTGGCCGATTAGGACTCGTATAGGCCCGATATCTCGCAACATAACTTTACTACCTAGCCTTGTCGTAAATAGAAGCAAATCAAGATAAACATCAACCACACAAGATATATGAACGGAGAAGATTTGCCAATCATTGCCTTGTAGTGGGAGTCTTTTGATCTCCTTGAGAGTTATGTATATTAGTGATTTTGTAGTTTTGACGTTTTGGTTTTAATAAAACGGAGAAGTAGTTCGCCGAGTGTCGTGTTCTCAAGGATGGCAAATTAGAACCGAATCAAGCGTGTGAGTTTTATGATGTTAAGAGACAAGAGTTACAAGATTCACTCAAAGCAAAAGAAATCATGGTGAAGAGGTTTGACAAAAGTAAAACAAAAGTAATCAATTAAAGAAAGAAAGGAGATGGATGTCCTATCTAGGTGTCATGTTTGATACTACTATAGGGTGTTCTAGGCAATGCAACTAGGTTTCTATCAAGGGAGCCCTCGGCACCATCACCGATTGGCGTCACACTTCGGACTCCCGGCTCCTCAGTCGGATGGGGAATTTTAACAAACACTTGATCTACCACTTCTCCCGGGCCTCGTCATCCCGGACAAAGCGAGGGGATGTGGCCGATTAGGACTCGTATAGGCCCGATATCTCGCAACATAACTTTACTACCTAGCCTTGTCGTAAATAGAAGCAAATCAAGATAAACATCAACCACACAAGATATATGAACGGAGAAGATTTGCCAATCATTGCCTTGTAGTGGGAGTCTTTTGATCTCCTTGAGAGTTATGTATATTAGTGATTTTGTAGTTTTGACGTTTTGGTTTTAATAAAACGGAGAAGTAGTTCGCCGAGTGTCGTGTTCTCAAGGATGGCAAATTAGAACCGAATCAAGCGTGTGAGTTTTATGATGTTAAGAGACAAGAGTTACAAGATTCACTCAAAGCAAAAGAAATCATGGTGAAGAGGTTTGACAAAAGTAAAACAAAAGTAATCAATTAAAGAAAGAAAGGAGATGGATGTCCTATCTAGGTGTCATGTTTGATACTACTATAGGGTGTTCTAGGCAATGCAACTAGGTTTCTATCAAGGGAGCCCTCGGCACCATCACCGATTGGCGTCACACTTCGGACTCCCGGCTCCTCAGTCGGATGGGGCATTTTAACAAACACTTGATCTACCACTTCTCCCGGGCCTCGTCATCCCGGACAAAGCGAGGGGATGTGGCCGATTAGGACTCGTATAGGCCCGATATCTCGCAACATAACTTTACTACCTAGCCTTGTCGTAAATAGAAGCAAATCAAGATAAACATCAACCACACAAGATATATGAACGGAGAAGATTTGCCAATCATTGCCTTGTAGTGGGAGTCTTTTGATCTCCTTGAGAGTTATGTATATTAGTGATTTTGTAGTTTTGACGTTTTGGTTTTAATAAAACGGAGAAGTAGTTCGCCGAGTGTCGTGTTCTCAAGGATGGCAAATTAGAACCGAATCAAGCGTGTGAGTTTTATGATGTTAAGAGACAAGAGTTACAAGATTCACTCAAAGCAAAAGGAATCATGGTGAAGAGGTTTGACAAAAATAAAACAAAAGTAATCAATTAAAGAAAGAAAGGAGATGGATGTCCTATCTAGGTGTCATGTTTGATACTACTATAGGGTGTTCTAGGCAATGCAACTAGGTTTCTATCAAGGGAGCCCTCGGCACCATCACCGATTGGCGTCACACTTCGGACTCCCGGCTCCTCAGTCGGATGGGGCATTTTAACAAACACTTGATCTACCACTTCTCCCGGGCCTCGTCATCCCGGACAAAGCGAGGGGATGTGGCCGATTAGGACTCGTATAGGCCCTATATCTCGCAACATAACTTTACTACCTAGCCTTGTCGTAAATAGAAGAAAATCAAGATAAACATCAACCACACAAGATATATGAACGGAGAAGATTTGCCAATCATTGCCTTGTAATGGGAGTCTTTTGATCTCCTTGAGAGTTATGTATATTAGTGATGTTGTAGTTTTGACGTTTTGGTTTTAATAAAACGGAGAAGAAGTTCCGCGAGTGTCGTGTTCTCAAGGATGGCAAATTAGAACCGAATCAAGCGTGTGATTTTTATGATGTTAAAGACAAGAGTTACAAGATTCACTCAAAGCAAAAGAAATCATGGTGAAGAGGTTTGACAAAAGTAAAACAAAAGTAATCAATTAAAGAAAGAAAGGAGATGGATGTCCTATCTAGGTGTCATGTTTGATACTACTATAGGATGTTCTAGGCAATGCAACTAGGTTTCTATCAAGGGAGCCCTCGGCACCATCACCGATTAGCGTCACACTTCGGACTCCCGGCACCTCAGTCGAATGGGGCATTTTAACAAACACTTGATCTACCACTTCTCCCGGGCCTCGTCATCCCGGACAAAGCGAGGGGATATGGCCGATTAGAACTCGTATTGGCCCGATATCTCGGAACAAAAATTTACTACCTAGCCTTGTCGTAAATAGAAGCAAATCAAGATAAACATCAACCACACAAGATATATGAACGGAGAAGATTTGCCAATCATTGCCTTGTAATGGGAGTCTTTTGATCTCCTTGAGAGTTATGTATATTAGTGATGTTGTAGTTTTGACGTTTTGGTTTTAATAAAACGGAGAAGTAGTTCGCCGAGTGTCGTGTTCTCAAGGATGGCAAATTAGAACCGAATCAAGCGTGTGACTTTTATGATGTTAAAGACAAGAGTTACAAGATTCACTCAAAGCAAAAGAAATCATGGTGAAGAGGTTTGACAATACTAAAACAAAAGTAATTAATTAAAGAAAGAAAGGAGATGGATGTCCTATCTAGGTGTCATATTTGATACTACTATAGGGTGTTCTAAGCAATGCAATAGGTTTCTATCAAGGGAGCCCTCGGCACCATCACCGATTGGCGTCACACTTCGGACTCCTGGCTCCTCAGTCGGATTGGGCATTTTAACAAACACTTGATCTACCACTTCTCCAGGGCCTCGTCATCCCGGACAAAGCGAGGGGATGTGGCCGATTAGGACTCGTATAGGCCCGATATCTCGCAACATAACTTTACTACCTAGCCTTGTCGTAAATAGAAGCAAATCAAGATAAACATCAACCACACAAGATATATGAACGGAGAAGATTTGCCATTCATTGCCTTGTAGTGGGAGTCTTTTGATCTCCTTGAGAGTTATGTATATTAGTGATGTTGTAGTTTTGACGTTTTGGTTTTAATAAAACGGAGAAGAAGTTCCGCGAGTGTCGTGTTCTCAAGGATGGAAAATTAGAAGCGAATCAAGCGTGTGACTTTTATGATGTTAAGACACAAGAGTTACAAGATTCACTCAAAGCAAAAGAAATCATGGTGAAGAGGTTTGACAAAAGTAAAACAAAAGTAATCAATTAAAGAAAGAAAGGAGATGGATGTCCTATCTAGGTGTCATGTTTGATACTACTATAGGGTGTTCTAGGCAATGCAACTAGGTTTCTATCAAGGGAGCCCTCGGCACCATCACCGATTGGCGTCACACTTCGGACTCCCGGCTCCTCAGTCGGATGGGGCATTTTAACAAACACTTGATCTACCACTTCTCCCGGGCCTCGTCATCCTGGACAAAGCGAGGGGAGGTGGCCGATTAGGACTCGTATAGGCCCGATATCTCGCAACATAACTTTACTACCTAGCCTTGTCGTAAATAGAAGCAAATCAAGATAAACATCAACCACACAAGATATATGAACGGAGAAGATTTGCCAATCATTGCCTTGTAGTGGGAGTCTTTTGATCTCCTTGAGAGTTATGTATATTAGTGATGTTGTAGTTTTGACGTTTTGGTTTTAATAAAACGGAGAAGAAGTTCCCCGAGTGTCGTGTTCTCAAGGATGGCAAATTGGAAGCGAATCAAACGTGTGAATTTTATGATGTTAAAGACAAGAGTTACAAGATTCACTCAAAGCAAAAGAAATCATGGTGAAGAGGTTT
>NC_044931.1:13393654-13393871 GCF_003576645.1 Ipomoea triloba | reverse complement strand
AACATAACTTTACTACCTAGCCTTGTCGTAAATAGAAGCAAATCAAGATAAACATCAACCACACAAGATATATGAACGGAGAAGATTTGCCAATCATTGCCTTGTAATGGGAGTCTTTTTATCTCCTTGAGAGTTATGTATATTAGTGATGTTGTAGTTTTGACGTTTTGGTTTTAATAAAACGGAGAAGAAGTTCCGCGAGTGTCGTGTTCTCAAG
>NC_044931.1:13391649-13392654 GCF_003576645.1 Ipomoea triloba | reverse complement strand
AAGATCTTTAAAATAAGGTCTAGTGTAATTTACTAATCCTAGAAAGGATTGTAATTGTTTTAAGTTTTCAAGTTTATCTGGAAATTCAAGTATTTTCCTAGATATATGTGGTTGAAGTTTAATAGTCCCTTCTCCTATCTCAGCTCCTAAAAAAGAAATATGGTTTTTACAAAGTTCCATTTTCTTTTTAGAAACAATAAGTCCATATTTTTCAAAAATAGTAAAGATAGTGTAAAGATGAGCTCTATGCTCTTCTTTAGTTTTTGAAAAAACAAGTATATCGTCTATATAGATGCAAGTAAAGTCATAGCAATCCTTAAAAAATTCATCCATCATTCTTTGAAATTTTTGAGGAGCGTTTTTAAGTCCAAATGGCATTACTTTCCATTCAAAAAGTCCTAATGGACATGAAAAGGCTGTCCATTCTATACTCTCTGGATGCATTTTAACTTGCCAAAATCCAGATTTCAAGTCGAATTTTGAAAACCAGTTTCTATTTTGTATTTTGTTAATCAAAGTATCTTTGTCAGGGATGCNTTTTTACAAAGTTCCATTTTCTTTTTAGAAACAATAAGTCCAAATTTTTTAAACTTAACCAACCCATGTTTTAAAAGTGTAGAAAAGTTAACTGGATAATCCTGAAATTTAAAAGGTTTAAACCCAGGAATAAGGAGTCGAGCTTTTCTTTTAAAAGGTTTAAACCCAGGAATAAGGAGTCGAGCTTTTCTAATGGCAAACTCAAACCCAGGAATAAGGAGTCGAGCTTTTCTAATGGCAAACTCAAGTTTAGGAATAAGGAGTCGAGCTTTTCTAATGGCAAACTCAAGTTTTTCCCATTTATAATAATCATCATGAAACTGATGATTGGGACAGGAGACACTGGAATTATTCCAGTGGACCAGAGACAGACGAAAAATACAAGCAAATATCAATGAAAAACCCTTTTCAAAAAACACTTCACTTCTAAAAACTTTCTTCTTTTCCTTGCAAACCAGATTGCTACTA
>NC_044931.1:13390110-13390649 GCF_003576645.1 Ipomoea triloba | reverse complement strand
GAGTCTAGTCCTACCCCTACTCCTACATCTACTAATATCCCTCAAGTGATACATGTTGAGAAGGATGACATAAGAAGGCGTAAGAGAGCTTTTGAGGGTGATTCATCACAAAGTAATAAGAGTGCAAGGAATTCTACTAAAAAAGAAGGAGTTGCCACAATCCATCAAATGCTTGGTGACTTGATGCAACAAATTAATGAAAGGAATACTTCAACACAAGAAATGAATACTTCAATGAGGAACATGATGGATAGCAACATGAATATGATAAATTCAATGAATGCTAGTACAACAAAGTATGGTGTTGAAGATGCTTTGGCAAAAGTGTGTAGCTTGCCCGGTTTGGAGCCTCATGTCCCCGAATGTTTTTCTTTGCTTGCACAATGATTGAAGATCCTCAAAAAAGATCTATTTTTTTTGGATTGCCGGATGATGAGAGTAGGCTTGGATACATTAAGTATTTGCATGACCATGAGAAGCATCCAAAAAGCTAAACTTATTTAGCTTTTGATCATGATGGGTGGTGGTGTTTTTTGTGT
>NC_044931.1:13388227-13389110 GCF_003576645.1 Ipomoea triloba | reverse complement strand
TTTAGGATTATGTAATTAAAATAATTATTTTACACCTTTAAAAAATTTATTTTTTATACACATAAAATCCTATATAAAATGTTTTAAATCTTTGATTTACGGAGAAGTGTACAAACACTACTCGAGGGTTTAGAAAAATGTAAATCGGATAATATTGAATTCATATACAAAAAAATGTCAAATTGTCCTGTTTTGGATTAAGTACATACTAAGATTTAAGGACATTATTTGAAAGGGTCAAAATTACATAATTTGAAAAAGTCAAGTTGGTAGTGATATCTATTATCTAATAGAAAAATATTTCATGGACTACCAAATTTCTATTTTCAACTTTTACTTCCATTTGTGTTCAAATTTGATTAAAGGAACAAAAAAGATGAACGGATAAACATAATTGACCCTCTATTAAATTAAGTAATCAAGACATGTCATGTTATAAGTAGTATAATTTGAAAGTCCACGTAGAATTATTCTATCTAATAGTCTTCGAAGCACAAAGAGGCCAGCTGACAGATAAATAGTCGTAATTAAGGTTTCGCTGACTTACAGAAAGCAGCAACCTGCTGGCGAAGTCTTTGTGTGTTTTTTAATTTTGTTTTTGTTTGTTTGTTTTTTTTTTTTTTTTTGTTTTATTAATTACATTCAATAAAAGTGGCGTACCGCGTACGTGTATTGTGATGTAGCATATAAAATATTCAAAGTCAACAGCTCCCACGCAAACCTAAAATATTACGGAGTATTAAAGTTTGGGAGCAAAAATATTATTAAAGATTGCTTCAGTCTCCGATGCCTGATGCCTATAAATATAATTCTCCATGGGATGGATTGAATCAACAATCATATATATCATCAGCTAAGCTAAGGATACGAAAATGAAAAGCCC
>NC_044931.1:13386483-13387227 GCF_003576645.1 Ipomoea triloba | reverse complement strand
ATAATATCCCACAAAATCCTCCTATCCTATGTTATGATTTATCAATTAGCCATAATTATTTCTTATTAGTTTTAATTATGATTGGCTAAGAATTTATTGGCTAAATATATCATCTCCCTTCCTCTCATTTTGGCCGAGACTATCAAAGAAAATAAAAAATTCTTCTCTCTCCTTCTCCACCTCTCCTTTGGCCGAATCAGTTCTAAAAAAAAAAAAAAATCTCCATCATGGGTGAAGAGTGTTGAGGCTTTAATCTTTCATTCCAAAAGGTGGATTAGCGTGGGATCAAGAGTAGGCTTTGATGTGAATTTTGAGGGTATCATATCTATGGGTAAGTGTTTATGTACACTTATTTATTCTACTCTGTGAAATTTGCATTTTTAAGTTATAAAATTTATATGCTTGTAAGTAAGTTATATCCTCCATATTTTGCCCGAAAAATTTAGTATTTGTTGTTTATAAATTGTGGTTGGTGGAGTATGATTCCTATGTGAAATGATCATGTGTTATGCATAATTATTTTTCTACCGGTGTACTAATTTAAATGAAAATTTTTGATTGTATGTGATTATTGGGTGGTGTGTAGTATATATAATAAATAAATAGAAATAATTTTACTTGATAAGTATATACGAAAAAGAATTGTAAATTAATTATTTTGTTATAAAATTTTAGTACGGATATTTTGTGTATATTATGTGTATATGTTTTATTTATTTATTTATTTATTTGGCTTATACGTAT
>NC_044931.1:13384828-13385483 GCF_003576645.1 Ipomoea triloba | reverse complement strand
CCTATTGTTGGATTGCATGCTTGAAATCGTATGAAAAAGAAAGTTAATCTAATTGCTTTGTTGTAGCCAAAGGGCTTTGTTTCTTGGGATATTCGTTATTGAGAATCAAAAGTTTGTTTGGAAGGCACATTTTCATGATAGCATAAAGAGTGTATTGATTTCAAATGTGTGCATCATTCTTTTGTCTTATATATCAAAGTTTGTGGCATCAAAGTTTGTGGCATCCTTTGCACTTATGTTTTGCTTGTTTAAGGATAGCTTGCTTGAGGACAAGCAAGGCTTAAAGTGTGAAAAGTTTGATAAGTGCAAAAGATGCCATCTTTATAAGGTCGTTTTAGGATCATCTTGTGCCCAATTGAAAGCTTTTGTGTTTGATTTGACCCTTAATTGCGTTAGAATGATTGACATTGCTATTAGACCGCGTTCCACGCTTAGCTAATTGTTTTGTAGGTAAAAGATGTGCAAGAAGGGCAGGAAATGACAACATTTCAGATAAGTGAAGAACGAACCAAAGTTGGAGCAAAAAAATAGGCCAAGACTGCAGTGGACGCGCGTCCACCATGCGTCCGCCCCTGCGTCCGAAATATCGCTTGCAGAAGTTTGACAGCAGAACAGAGGTCTGCTGTGGACGCGCAGCGGACGCGGGGTGGACGCC
>NC_044931.1:13383078-13383828 GCF_003576645.1 Ipomoea triloba | reverse complement strand
ATCACTCTGAGATTTTACTAATTTCAAATATGTTTTCTAAACTTCCCCATACTCCCTCACACTCCCCACTTCCCTCAAGCCTCGCAGTGCACTCAACTTAGCCTGACAATTTCGAATCTCCTTTACACCCCCAAGACTTTGCTACCTCCCCTACCCCCAAATCTCCTTACCACAAAAAGCCAATTTATCAACAATTGGACTACCNCTGCGCTCGGTCCCAGGGTATGAAACAAGTTCTAGAAGCAACACAATCAAAAGAGGGCAAATAAACACTCAAAAATAAAAATATGTTGTAGTAAGCAACTTCTATGCTCTAAAGTCACGGTCAAACATAATTTGACTACCAACTCTATGCAAGCATGCATATGGCCAAAAACTACATTTGTTGATATTCACTACTACAAAATTGAACATATACGGATAGCTTTTCTCTACACCAATTAAAAAAGGTGTAGTGGATTCCCTAAAATTAAAAAAGACACTACTTTTCGCGGCACCCACTAAGATCGGGTGCAGCGGAAAGTAAATATTAAAATAATAATTTACTTTTCGCGGAACCCATAGGGAGTGGGTGCCACGGAAAGTTAATTATTATAATATTAAATTACTTTCCGCGGCACCCGCTGGAGCTGTTGCCGCGGAAAAGCATTCAATTTTTTTTTTTTATAAATAAACACTTTCACACTCCTTAAATAAACACTTTCACATGGGGTGAATAATAATTAGTGGTCACATGGGCTGAATATAAAT
>NC_044931.1:13381361-13382078 GCF_003576645.1 Ipomoea triloba | reverse complement strand
TTTCAAATATTTATTTAAATATAAATATTGAGCATTAACACATTCGCGCAATGCGCGTATAAAACTAGTAATTTAATAAGAGTAATAGAGTGGCTACTTACTTTTCAATAATATACTCTAACATATTTTTGATAATTAATTTTTAAATGCATATGTATTTATTTTGTAGCTACTAATTTATTTAATATAATTTAATAAAAGTAATAGAGTGGCTACTTACTTTTCAATAATATATTCTAACATATTCGTAGTATATATTTAACAATTATGTCGAACTTTGATTAGGATTATGTTCGAACCTAAAACTTTTCTTATAGAAATTAATTGGTAAGTTAAAAGTTAACGGAATATTCCATTACTAAAGTTTATAGTAACAGAATGTGGGCTATTTATGGGAAGAAAATAATATAATAGAGGGTAAAGAAGGAATCATAAAAAGTTACTAAAATGAAAATAATATGAACCATTCGTTTTTCATATGAACCATTCGTTTAAGTAAAAATTACCACCAACATTTGTTTCTTCATGTTAGAGCCCTAACTTTATTGGCTCTTATTAAAATTGTAGATAGACAATTAAATTATTTCTCCTTTTTTCCATGTTTATTTTAGTAATAATAGAACTACATAAATTATATTATATTATATTATATTATATATATATATATATATATATATATATATATATATATATATATATATATATATATATATATAT
>NC_044931.1:13380197-13380361 GCF_003576645.1 Ipomoea triloba | reverse complement strand
ATGGTGTCGGCACTAGGTCAACCGTGCCTCCCTAAAAAGGGACTGTGAGAAAGAAGTCATAAGGTTGGTGTTTTGGTTAGGCCGGAGTCCTGAAAATAGAGTCGGCACTCGGTCAACCGTGCCTCCCTAAAAAGGGACTGTGAGAAAGAAGTCATAAGGTTGGT
>NC_044931.1:13378423-13379784 GCF_003576645.1 Ipomoea triloba | reverse complement strand
GAGAAAGAAGTCATAAGGTTGGTGTTTTGGTTAGGCCGGAGTCCTGAAAATGGTGTCGGCACTCGGTCAACCACGCCTCCCTGAAAAGGGAGTGCGAGAAAGAAGTCATAAGGTTGGTGTTTTGGTTAGGCCGGAGTCCTGAAAATAGTGTCGGTACTCGGTCAACCGTGCCTCCCTGAAAAGGGAGTGCTAGAAAGAAGTCATAAGGTTGGTGTTTTGGTTAGGCGGAGTCCTGAAAATGGAGTCGGCACTCGATCAGCCGTGCCTCCCTGAAAAGAGAGTGCGAGAAAGAGGTCATAAGTTTGGTGTTTTGGTTAGGCGGAGTCCTGAAAATGGAGTCGGCACTCGGTTAACCGTGCCTCCCTAAAAAGGGAGTGTGAGAAAGAAGTTATAAGGTTGGTGTTTTGGTTAGGCCGGAGTCCTGAAAATGGTGTCGGCACTCGGTCAACCACGCCTCCCTGAAAAGGGAGGGCGAGAAAGAAGTCATAAGGTTGGTGTTTTGGTTAGGCCGGAGTCCTAACAATGGAGTCGGCACTCGATCAGCCGTGCCTCCCTGAAAAGAGAGTGCGAGAAAGAGGTCATAAGTTTGGTGTTTTGGTTAGGCGGAGTCCTGAAAATGGAGTCGGCACTCGGTTAACCGTGCCTCCCTAAAAAGGGAGTGTGAGAAAGAAGTTATAAGGTTGGTGTTTTGGTTAGGCCGGAGTCCTGAAAATGGTGTCGGCACTCGGTCAACCACGCCTCCCTGAAAAGGGAGTGCGAGAAAGAAGTCATAAGGTTGGTGTTTTGGTTAGGCCGGAGTCCTGAAAATGGAGTTTGCACTCGGGCAACCGTGCATCCCTGAAAAGGGAGTTTGAGAAAGAAGTCATAAGGTTGGTGTTTTGGTTAGGCCGGAGTCCTAACAATGGAGTCGGCACTCTATCAGCCGTGCCTCCCTGAAAAGAGAGTGCGAGAAAGAGGTCATAAGTTTGGTGTTTTGGTTAGGCGGAGCCCTGAAAATGGAGTCGGCACTCGGTTAACCGTGCCTCCCTAAAAAGGGAGTGTGAGAAAGAAGTTATAAGGTTGGTGTTTTGGTTAGGCCGGAGTCCTGAAAATGGAGTCGGTACTCGGTCAACCGTGCCTCCCTGAAAAGGGAGCGCGAGAAAGAAGTCATAAGGTTGGTGTTTTGGTTAGGCTGGAGTCTTGAAAATGGAGTCGGCACTCGGTGAACCGTGCCTCCCTGAAAAGGGAGTGCGAGAAAGAAGTCATAAGGTTGGTGTTTTGGTTAGGCCGGAGTCCTGAAAATGGAGTTTGCACTCGGTCAACCGTGCATCCCTGAAAAGGGAGTTTGAGAAAGAAGTCATAAGGTTGGTGTTTTGGTTAGG
>NC_044931.1:13376531-13377423 GCF_003576645.1 Ipomoea triloba | reverse complement strand
GTGGTGGTCTGACCGACTCACATTAGTGGATTCCGGACACGGGTGCAACGGATCACGTAACTCCTGACATTGCTGCGTTGTCTGCTCCTGAGGAGTATGTAGGTGCTGACACTCTACGTGTTGGTGATGGTATGGGGCTCTCTATTAGTCATATTGGTCGTTCATCTTTTAGTACCCCTTCTCGTTCGTTTAAATTATCTCGTGTGCTGTGTGTTCCGTCTTTTTCTGCTTCTCTTTTTTCTGTTCAGAAATTTACTGCAGATAATAATGTCTTTTTTGAGTTTATCCCTCGTTTTTTCTTGTGAAGGATATTCAAACCAAGGTCATTCTACTGCGGGGCAGTAGTTCTGGGGGTCTATACACTCTGCCAGTCTCTTACTCCCGTTTGTCGCCTTCTGCAATCCTTTCTGCTCGTGCATCTGTTTCAACGTGGCATGGTCGGCTTGGTCATCCCCATGATCGAGTTCTTAGTTCTATTTTGCATTCTTGTTTAGTTAGTGGGTCTAAAACGTCGTTTCGATGTAATTCTAGTTTATGTAGTGCCTGCCAGTTAGGCAAGTCTGCTCGTTTTCCTTTGTCTCGTGTTGCTACTTCTAGTTCGAATGTTTTGGACTTGATATATACTGATATTTGGGGCCCGGCTCCTGTTTTGTCTTCTGATGGATTCCACTTTGCACAATTCTAGTCCTTACTATCTTCTTCACAAGTCTCAACCATCTTACTCTTTTCTTCGTGTTTTTGGGTGTCTTTGCTATCCGTATTTACGTCCCTATAATCGTTATAAAATGGCCTTTCGTTCGTCTCCCTGTGTGTTCCTAGGTTATCCAGAGTCTTTTCGGGGGTACAGATGTATGGACTTGTTGACTAATAAGGTATATGTGTGCAGGCATGT
>NC_044931.1:13374878-13375531 GCF_003576645.1 Ipomoea triloba | reverse complement strand
AAGATAAGAACTTTGGAAAACCAAGTAATTACTCTAGAAAACAAAATGGCTAAAATTGAAGAAAAACTTGAAAAAATACTTGAACTCTTAGAAAAAAAGAAAACAAGTAATAACTGAAACTGATCTCAAAATAACTGAGATAACTACTGAAGAACAAAACATAATTAATACTCAAACTGAAAAAACTTGTAGCACAAATATACCTTTGGTATGTAATAATACAAGAATAACCCAAGTAATTATTCCATCCAAACTTTCAATACATGGAATAGATTTACTTGTACCAATACTTGTTGATACTGGAGCTACTTCTTCAACGATTGATTCTGGAATATTACCAGAAACAATTAAACAAAAAACTGTTAAAGTTACTCCTGTTAAATCTACTCAATTTGATGGTACTCAAGTATCCATAGATACTCAACTTAAAAATATACAAGCCAAATTTCAAACCAACTGCAATACTTGGTCAGAATCTTTTTATTGGCCAAAACTTTGGGTAAGAACACTTAAAAACCATAATGTTCCTGTAATTATGGGATTAGTACTAAAGAAAACTTGAATTCCCAGATAAACTTGAAAACTTAAAACAATTACAATCCTTTCTAGGATTAGTAAATTACACTAGACCTTATTTTAAAGATCTTGCAAAA
>NC_044931.1:13370344-13373878 GCF_003576645.1 Ipomoea triloba | reverse complement strand
TTACAATCCTGGCACGCTTCCGACAGTTACACAGACTAGCTGAGCTAAGCTTACACCAACTATAGCCCAAGCGAACCTCACTTTGCTCAGACAATGGACAGAGAATTAAAGGGGAGAAAGAGACTTTAATGTTTGGTGTTTTGAACTCTTAGATAATCTCACTTAAATAGTATAGGGCAAATGATTATAACCACATACCACCTAACAAATCTTGGCCATTTATTCCAACTTGTGGTTAAGACTAAATCACCAAGAAAAATGAGAACCACAAATATTTCATGGCTTGCATTTCCAACAATCCCCCACAAATGCAAGGGAATGAAAAGGAAGATTTGTCTAGGTTGTTCACACAAGAAAAGATGATCCCCACACATTCAAAGTAGAAGTCTAGAAAGGACAATGTCTGAGCAATACAATGAGCTGACCTTAATATCAGTGTTTAAACTTGAACTGATACGTAGTGACATTGAGTAATTTCCTTCCGAGAGTGATATGACTCTTGAACTCATCGGTTAGACAAATTTTGAACTCAAACACACATAAACTCTAACAAGGTTCTATGAAAGTCAAACTCTTTGACTGCTTATGATTAAATCTTAATATTCAAGTCTGTTGTGTCTATCTCAATATAGACCTTCAACCTTGTTAAGTCTATCTCAACATAGACATTTTAACCTGTCAAGTCTATCATTTAACAAGTCTATCTCAATATAGATTTAACTCTGTCAAGTCTTAGACATTTAAATATCTATAGACATTTAACTCTGTCAAGTCTATCTGGTCAAGGGACCTCCCACTCAAGTCTATCTCTATTTAAAGGCTACAGAGTAGTTAAAGACATAAATCTTAGTTCATAAGAACATCATGCTTCTCATATATTTTTACTCAATTGGACATCCGGATGCCAATGAGTGCTCTAGAAAGATAGCTCATTATCTTTCAGAAAAGTGGTTAACCTTTTTTCCCTTAAGTAGGTGATTTCTTTAAGCCTATCTCAATATAGACTACCCAAATTAGGGTGTGAAATCATTAAGAGCATTTTGTGCTCACTCTCTCATATTAAGCGGTGAATCATCAAGTCCATCTCAATAGGACCACCCATCTCATAGGTTATAAATTCATTAAGAGCTGTAGCTCAACCTCACTAGTACACAGATCATTAGAATGACCAATTAGTGTACTACTTTGTGATTCTTTCCATGGCTTCGTTTGACCACACAAGTGGGATCCACCATGAATTCATCACCTCTTGGAATTTAAGTCATTCCATCAACAATTCAACGACTAATCTCATAATTAGTCTTCACTATTAACATAAGTTGATCAACTCCATCAAACTTACGTACACTTTGACGAGTATTTTATTTACTCATAAATAATACCCTAGAGATTTTCATGTTTAACATGAAACATTCTCTTTTACCATTATTCTCGGTAAAGTAAAGAACTTATAGAAAGGAAATATAAAGAGCTGATTACCCCACAATGCAGCGATTACAAGTATTCTTCTCAAAAGTACTTGATATTTTACTCAGATTGATCTTTGGTGCCCAACATTGGCTCCTGAGCAGATCGACCTATGCAATCTTTATAGCAACCTGCACTTGGTTAATACACTCTCAATAGTGAATATATTTCAACCAAATTGTTACTTTAAACCACTAAGGTTTCACTATATAAAGGAATCCTGGATCTTCAGGATCTCCCAATTAATATTTTAAATCATATATACAAATACTCATTACCAGTAAGCCACGAAGATAATATTGTTTGCATGTTGCATGTTGCTTCAAGTTGAACAACATAATCATAAATTTCACATACTTTCTTGAAAAGTAGATCTCATACTCAAAGATTATATGCAAACTGGCATTTATAGAGAAAGGTTTATCTACATAAATTCATCAAGATGAAATTCAACATCTATAACTTTAGCATTCAAAGTTATGTTATTTCAACTTCACAATTTTCCCTTCACCACATAACTTATATATAGCATTGGTATAATGCAAATCAGTACACATTAAATTTATCTCATAGTACCTTTTTTTAATAAAAGGTAGTTTAAATCAACTTAAGCAATGTCTATTACAAAGCTTTGATAGCATGTAAAAGCCAATCTCATTTCAGGTGAGGGTCAAGTAGCGCTTCAACTAGCCTGCATGACCAACACCCTACTTCTTAAAAACTCCCAGGTCGAGTGGTGAAATCGAAGTTTACTTAAAAACCACCTTCCTAGACAGAGTATTCAAGAATAATGACATTTCCATGCTACCAACACAAGGTGAAATGCTTTTGATATATGCTTATCATGTTTGACAAACACTCTCAGTACACAATTCAAATATTTCAAACTATGTGACTGTATCTCATTAAGCAGTTCATATTTCTTTGTGCAAGTCACTATTAATTGTGTCTATTAATATGCAACAACCTTATTAGCATTCAACACATTGAAATGACAAGCACTAATAGGCATTCAAAATTTACACAACTCAACTAGTATTTAGTACTAATACTATCTCATTTCATGCGAGCTTTTAGAGGCTAGAGCAAATAAGAACTACTCAAAATAACTACTAATTAAGAAAAATGATATACTCATCTTGCTCCGTCAGATTAACCTCTGTGAATTTTACCCTTGCGATGATAGCACTGGGATGCTCGGTGTCCATGCTTACCGCACACGAAACAGTATCCTTTGATTTTCTTAACTTTTCCACTTGTTTTGTTGTTGTGTCTGATAGAGGGAGCCATCGTACCGAAAGGTTGACTATTGTCAAAATAACGCTTTTAACTGTTGGGAAAAATAGACAACATCAACTTATTCTGACACTCTTTAGGAAAAGGATAACAACTAAACCATAAAAAGATGTCTGTGCCGTGTTACAATAACACTGCCTTAAAAGCGTTATTTGCCCGGTAACGGTGTAGCTAACATTCCTGGCACGCTTCCGACAGGTTACACAGACTAGCTGAGCTAAGCTTACACCAACTATAGCCCAGGCGAACCTCACTTTGCTCAGACAATGGGACAGAGAATTAAAGGGGAGAAAGAGACTTTAATGTTTGGTGTTTTTGAACTCTTAGAGAATCTCACTTAAATAGTATAGGGCAAATGATTATAACCACATACCACCTAACAAATCTTGGCCACTTATTCCAACTTGTGGTTAAGACTAAATCACCAAGAAAAATGAGAACCACAAATATTTCATGGCTTGCATTTTTTTCCAACATTGCTTACATTTTTTTTATATAATATTTTTATTTTTTGGGATATACTGTTTTTTTCATATTTTTGGGTCATGTTTTTGACATTCCAGTAAATGATATCCTATTTTTGGTTTTTTTTCGTCCATATTCTATTAAAATTTCATTCTGATTGCCGTCAATATTCTTCTTCTGTAATTGTTCTTTTACAATTGTGTAGAGTCAAGACTAATAACAATAGTAAGTCTCAACACATGCAACTGTTAACAATGATTTAGGTTTTAATAGTATTTTTAGGATTCTAGGATATAAATCAGTGAT
>NC_044931.1:13363648-13364526 GCF_003576645.1 Ipomoea triloba | reverse complement strand
ATCACTGATTTATATCCTAGAATCCTAAAAATACTATTAAAACCTAAATCATTGTTAACAGTTGCATGTGTTGAGACTTACTATTGTTATTAGTCTTGACTCTACACAATTGAAAAGAACAATTACAGAAGAAGAATATTGACGGCAATCAGAATGAAATTTTAATAGAATATGGACGAAAAAAAACCAAAAATAGGATATCATTTACTGGAATGTCAAAAACATGACCCTTGTTAATAAGGAAAACAGCAGCCTCAAAAGCAAAATGCCAGAACCGAGACGGCACAGAGGCACGAGCCATAAGTGCTAGCCCGGTTTCAACCACATGCCTGTGCTTCCGTTCCACACGACCATTCTGTTCGTGTGTGTACGCACAAGATTGCCTGTGACTAATACCAAGCTGAACAAAAACAGAATGTAACTTTTTATACTCAGCCCCTAAATCAGATTGAACAGCTTTGATTTTACGATTGAAGGCACGTTCAACTAAACATCGAAAACGCTCAAAAACAGAATATATATCTGACTTTAATTTCATAGGAAAATACCAAGTATAACGAGAAAAGTCATCCACAAATAAAACAAAATAACGATAACCCTCAGAAGAGAGTACAGGAGCAGGGCCCCAAATGTCCGTATAAACTAAATCTAGCACATTCGAACTAACAGAGACAACACGTGGCAATGGGAAACGTGCAGATTTACCCATTTGACACGCAGAACACACAGTATGAGAAGTTTTATTCGACTCACTAACAGAACAAGACTCCAAGACTCGATGTAAAACACGCTAATGCGGATGACCCAAACGATCATGCCACGTAGACGCCGAAGCACGAGCAGAAATAAACGCGGAAGGTGAACCAGAAGGAACCGGC
>NC_044931.1:13354904-13355644 GCF_003576645.1 Ipomoea triloba | reverse complement strand
CCTTTAGCCACGAGCCTGGCCTTGTAGCGCTCAACAGATCCATCAGCCTTCCTTTTCGTGCGAAACACCCACTTGCAGCCAATAATATTCATAGACGCAGTGGGAGGAACCAAGCACCATGTCTGATTCTGCAACAAGGCATTGAACTCCTGATCCATTGCCTCCCTCCATTCAGAGTGTTTGACTGCCTGAGTATAACAAGTAGGATCAACAGAGGAAACTTGCACAGTCAAACCCGCAACCGGAGCCACAGACCGACTCCTAGTGGCCATGGAGTGNAGGAGGCGAGGGAGCTACCACAGATGGATCAGCCACAGGATGAAAAACAGATTCAGCCCAAGGTCGTGCAATAGATTCTGATGGAGCCTGCAAAACAGACTTAGCACCAAAAGGAAACACAGCTTCATCAAACCGCACATGACGGCACACAAAAACTTTATTAGTACGCAGGTCCATGCACCTATAACCCCGAAACGAATCAGGATAGCCCAGAAAGACACATGGAGAAGACCTGTAAGACAGTTTATGACGATTATATGGCCGTAAGTGCGGATAGCACAGACAGCCAAAGACACGAAGAAAGGAATATGATGGCTGAGATCTGTGCACTAAGACATGAGGACTAGAGTTATGGAGAGTATGTGAGGGCATTTTGTTAATAAGGAAAACAGCAGCCTCAAAAGAAAAATGCCAGAACCGAGACGGCACAGAGGCACGAGCCATAAGTGCTAGCCCGGTTT
>NC_044931.1:13342528-13348887 GCF_003576645.1 Ipomoea triloba | reverse complement strand
AAAAAAAAAAAAAAAACAAACAAACAAACAAAAAACCCCCATATTATTGTATTTGGTAATATTAATTTAATTAGAGTACAAAGAATATAGATTAAATAATATATCAAAACTTTCACATTTTCAATATAGATATTATTAGATATATTATAAATCATTATTGTACAACACACTTTAAAAACATTTAAATTAAGTAGATTATGAATAGTATATACCAAATATTAATGAAATAAAATAAAAGCATATATAATTTTGCAATAATATATGTTTGGGAACAACCACCACAAATGAGAAGAAAATAAAGAAAGAGTTATGGTAGCCATCGAACACGTGGTTTCTAAACCTCAACAAGATATTACCTGTTTTGAGTCTGACATTATCAATATACTTACCTAATGCTTAATTTAATCTAATATTTATTAAATTTCTTTGGACCTTCATATCTCTCTCTCTCTCTTCTTGTGCTGAATATTTCAGCCAAAATGGGCAGTAGCTAGGCGACTTCAATTCCTTGCCGTATTGTAGTAAGCTTTCTTAAATACTTTTTGTTTACTTATATAATTATATAATAATATTAACAATAATAATAGGAAGAAGAAGAAATAATTACTAATTATCTTTAAAGTCTAAGCATAAACTCAACTAGCTCCACATTTGTCAAGAACTCATTATAGTTGTTGCATATCAAGAGTTTCTATGCTTGAAGTAAAAGAAAATTAATACAGAAAATTTTACAATTTTGTGAGCTTTACAAAGTTATACACTACCCTTTATAAGTGTATTCTCTCCTTGGCTCTGTTTAGCAGACTTAGCTAAGGCTCGAACCTACTCCCTTTCACATAGGGTGTAAAGATGGTGTCACTAAACCACAAAGTCTTTGGCAGTTGAGAAAGTATTAATTTCTTTCATTTGAAGTTTAACAATAGTACTCAACTTGCCATTAGTAAGTCGAGTATAAATATGGCTATGGTATATTCCGAGTATCGTAAAAATATTTTCTGTCTCATTTTACCCTTATTATTCACCTCCTTATGTGAGGACACTAGATTTTTTTTTCCTATATTTCATTAAAAAGTATGTTTTTTTTTTAACTTGTAATCTCAGTTTTGTCGGACTAATCTTAAGCCACAGGACCCCGCTCCTAGAGTCACCGGACTAATCCTAATTCTATGTAGAGGTAAATCGCGCACAAAGAATCTAATACAGACCTTCTAACATCCTTCGATCTTTTTCTCATGCATGTATACTTTCAGTGGGATTTGAACTCCCACAGTACCGCTTCCAATCATGCCTTTTAAGTCAGGTGACGAACTAACTACGCTAAGTCCCGCGGAACAATAAATATGTTTCTTTTAAATGAGGGATAGAGCAGGCAGTCAAAATTCATAGAGTTTTATTAACAAACGATAAGTATGTTTTTAAAATAAAAATAAAAAGAGTAATATGAAGAAAAAAAGTTGACTTGAGCATAGAACTGTGCTGTCCATCAACTTATATAAACCACATCACCGTACCTCTCTCCATTACACCCCAAAGCTTCTCCTTCACTTTCTCTCTCTCTCTCCTTACAACTCCATAACTAAGTTTGAGAATCAGATTTTCTTTAAACACAGTTCTTCAATTCCCATTAAAAAAAAAAAAAAAAGTTATTGTAAATGGGGAGATATCCGTGCTGCAAAGAGAGTTCAGAGTTGAAGAAGGGGCCATGGTCAACAGATGAGGATAAAAAGCTGGCAGATTATATTCATGAAAATGGGATTGGGAACTGGCAAATGGTTCCCAAAGGGGCCGGGTTAAACCGGTGCGGAAAGAGCTGTAGACTGCGATGGACCAATTATCTGAGGCCTGATATTAAGAGGGGATGTTTCTCTGAGGAAGAAGAGGATATGATCATTCAGCTCCACAAACAACTTGGAAATAGGTATTATATTTTTACTATGACTTCTCTATTTTTTGTTTTATCAATATGAGAAATATAATTACAACAAAATTATACAGCGTCTAAAAGACCGTGGGTATTACTATAAATAGAAATAGATAATATATATGGTTTGTTTTAAAAACTATTGTCCCGATAATAGTTACAGACTTACCGTAGTTTTTTTTCAAGATTTTAGAATTGTCTTATAATTATATTTTAACTAGCAATGATGAATACTTTGTTTTAATTTGTTTCCAAATGTGAAGTATATTTTTTGAAGTGTATATGTTTTTATAATTTTTTGGATACTAATTCTATATAGTTGGAGAGAAACCTAATACTTTTTATATACTAGATTCAAACATTTCTTATTGATGATGTTATCAGTATTTCTTGACCTAAAATTCTTTAACTTGGTGTAGTTTCTTTTCATACTAAATATGAATAAAAATTTACTATGATCCCTCATTCCTTTTACTTGTATTTTTGTGTCTCGTTAGCCAACTTAACAATATTTTAAAGTAAGTTGTAAACGTATAACCAACTTACCATTATTTTACCTGTTCCTTCCATATATATATATTTTTTTACCTGTTCCTTCCATATATATGATCATTAGTGATGTGCTTTAAGATTTTAAAAAGTTAAATAATTTTAGATCAACTTCTATGCTTATTTAAATAGTAACTTAAACCTACATTGGTAGCTCAGTTGGTTACGAGGGTAGTGAAGTTTGGGAACAATGAATAATAAACCTAACCGTTTTCAAATTGAAAGTAATTTTTATTTTCAAATATTGAAATTTTTACATCAAATATTAATTCTAGAGTACAATATGAATATTGGGGTTAATTAATTAAGCAGCATAATAATTTGCAAAATTAAAATTTGGATGTAATTGCAGGTGGTCAAAGATTGCAGCTAAACTTCCAGCTGGAAGGACAGACAATGAAGTGAAGAATTATTACAACACACATATAAAGAAAAAGCTTATGAGATTGGGAATCGATCCAATCACTCATAAACCATTACCACCTAATCTCAATCATCTTCTCAATAATCTTCCCCATAATTATTATAATTCCTTCAATAATAATCCAATTATCAGTCCATTAGAATCTATTCTTAGGTTGCAAGCAAATCTCACTCAAATGGCCAACGCACAACTCCTCCAAAACATTGCCCAATTCCTAAACAACAATAACAACAACATCCCTTTACCCTTAGCACAAAACAACAATAATGTTCCAATGTTGTTCAACAACAATGTCACAACTTTCGACAACTTTAACGTTGAATCGAACGAATCTCCTCTCCTCTTTGATCATCCCTTGTCCACCACCCCAAACTCGTACAGTATCGAATCGGTGCTCGATCAGCCCTCTCCCATGTCAAACTCCTTGGGATTTGTGCCGGGCAACTGCGATTTGGTCCCTAGCGTCTTAACGAGCAATAATATCTTATCGCTCCCGCCGCTCGTCTCGGCAACGCCAGAGACGTCTAACTCCGACCAAATGTTCCCAACGGGTGCGATGCAATGTGGTGGTGGTAATGACGACGACTTTAGTGCATTGGAGAAAATATTTTGTGATGAAGGAAATAGTTCTTTGTTGGAAAGCATTTTTCAGTGATTGTTTTTGCATGCTACTATTTAATTAGTTCTTGAATGTATACACACACTGTAGAGATAATGTTTATGCATACATATGATGTATAAATATAATATGTATGACTGTAACATAGAGTTGTAGTTTTTGATCTTTTGACTGTTGGGTTCTCTTATAATTTGTCTCTAGTTTCAAAATCAATGAAATTTGGTGTTTTGCTATTAAAAATGTGCCATTTTTAAATAAATCAATCAATCAATTTTGAGATTTCTTACTATTGAAAACAGTAAAAAATCTAAAATTTATTATCAAAAATTCGATCACTGTAAAAACATTTAAGAAATTGAAATTTTAGAGCGGATTAAAAGTAGAGATTGATATGTATTTCTCTGTCAATTTCTGAGACTGTTTTTATATCTATAATCTATAAAATATAAATGTTGCTGTCAAAGTTGTTATTATCTGTTTGATAAGGTTCTTCTAAATGTAATTTATAAGTAATTCATTTAACTTACTTACACCTATCAGGGGTGTAGATACTATGAATTGGGAAACAAAAATGGATGGTTTTCTAGATCTCGGGCCTACCAAAAAATTGTAATTTAAAGGCAAGAGAATATGAGAATTGATTGATATAATGGAGACAGATATCTGAAGTGAACTAAAACAAAGAGATGGGTCAAGTCAACCAGGGACGACCCTGTAGTTGGCCCCGAGGGGCCCAAGGCCGGCCTCAAAGCCCCAAAACTGACCTCCGTGGTCGGCCTTGAGGCCCCAAGGCCGACTTCAATGGTTGACCCCCGAGCGCCCAAGCCCGGCCTAGCCTTGGGGCCGAATACAAGCTAGCCGAGCAAGGCCTAATAAGGTTCGGGGGCGACTTCGGCTTTGCCAAGCCGATTGAGACTTAGTTAAAGAAGACTGCAAGACACAGTGTCTTTTCCAAAAGCTTATTTCTTATCTTTATATTCATTTAATTAATTGATATTAGATAAAGGTCTTGTGGTTAAGTGGCATAATTGTGACATTCCCAAGTGAGAGGTCACAAGTTCGATCCCAAGTAGGGGTGTTGGTTGGGATGCTGTGACTACAAGAATTATGTTGAAAGACTAATTTTGCACATTTTTGTGTTTTGGAGGAAAATATATATGGCAAACTCAAGGGTAATTTGGACAAAAATAGAGCAAAATGAAGGATGGAAGCCAAATGTTTGTTGTTATGAGCCGCGTTACACTCATAACAAGCTCATAAAGCTCAAATTCAGAAAGTCTATCTCTGTTGTTACGAGTAGCGCTACGTTCGTAACATGGTTCATAACGAGAAGCATCAGAAAGTCATCTTTAAATTTGTTGTTACTAGGGTGTTACGCTCATAACAGCGTTCGTAATGGGAGGCAGTGAGGCACCCGCAAGTCATTTATGCTACATACTATGAGCATGCATCACGGGCGCAACTCCAGTTGTAATGAAAGGCATCCACAAGTCCTTCTTACTATTTCGAGGCACGTTACACTCGTAACTGACCTCGTAACATAGGTTGATCCGGGAAGTAAAATTATAAGGTATATATAAATATAATAAAAAATTTATAAATAAAATATATTACCCTCAAAGGTGAAATGACCATTGAGAACAATCTGTCTAGAGATTAATTAAATCTCTCTAGCTCTCCCTCCCGGCCTCCCCCAACCCTGCTTCCCTTTTTCTTCCTCTTTCTTTCTCCCATTAGAGCTGAGATACCCTAAATGCTAACATCACATACATAATGACTCACACTCGCATTAGCTACACAGCCCTGCATTGCCACATGAGTTGTATAAATAAGCTAGCATCTTGTACTTGCGATGCGCGAAAATTCATGCCCAATATTAAAACATTGATAAATATAAATAATTAAAAATTATAATTCAAATTATATATACACAAATAATTTTTTTTTGAGTATCATTGACTCTGTTACAATGTAATATATATTCATACACACATATATATGATTTACCATTCATAGAAATTTAATTAAGATATAATCAATCATTAAATTAATTATATAGGCCCTGTTTGGTAAATAATCAGCCTATCAGCCAATTTTGGCTTATTTGACCACTATTAGTTGTTTGGTTAATAAGCTTTTTGTAACTCCAAAATATTTTGTGACCTCATTAACTTGTTGTTAACCTATTCAACCATCTAGAAGAAATCAAGGCGGCATCCACCACAACTTTTTAACAGTGTAGAAGCAGAAACAGTAACTACAGCGCGATCTTTGGAAATTTCTTTAAGTGAAAAAGGGTTACGAGTGTTTGAAATAATGAAATTTCGTTACAATTGTGAACCAATTAATTATATTTTTGAAATATATATTTAATCTCAACCACAAAATTTACGAGTGGAATTGTAAACCTGTCTTCCTAAAAATTATTTATTTATTTATTATATTTATTTATCTAAAAACATAATAAGCCTTAATTAAGGTTATATCCTTGATTTAGGTCCCTCTTTTTGTATGCTAATATTTGTATACATTTTACTTTAAATGTTGTACACTTTAATATTATTAGACAAAATTGTCCCTACTACATTCTTGTTAGACAAAAATTACCATACACCTATATCTATCATATTTTTGTTATTCTTTAATTATCATTTTATTAAATCATTATGGCCTTGTTTGGTAAATGGCTGTTGGCTGTTTGAGTTAGAAGGTATGATTTGTTGATAATATTAGCTGATTGTAGAAGTTATTTGATAAATTAGCTGTTAGCTGATAGCTGTTTGGTATAATTTCTTTTTCAAAAGCTAATTGAAAAGACTACTTTGAGTAGCCTTTTGAATTTTAGC
>NC_044931.1:13341065-13341528 GCF_003576645.1 Ipomoea triloba | reverse complement strand
AATCGGGAATTACTTGACTCTTATTTGATTAGGGTCCTATTCTGCAAGAGATGTATGGAATTGGAGTTTCAACTATTAGAATAGTGATTCACTATTTGACATTTAAAGGGAAGTTGAAACTGATTATGAACACAATGTGCCTGATTAAATGCCTCACCAGGTCTAATTGCTATGAGAATGGGATTAGAACTTTGGTCGTAACCAATGTCCACGAGAGTGGCATTGGCATTGACTCGGTTCCCCCACTTCATCGTTGAGCCATGTTTAGCCAAGAACCTTATAACACTAGAGAAGCATTTGTGCATTGCAATTTCATTTAAATCCTCTTCTTTATCATTGTTTATTCTCAAATCAATTGTTTGTTTTACAATTATATCATGCAAACAAACCAATGAACTCGGTTAGCTTTTAAACACTTGATGATGTTGTGCTTAGCCCCTTGCTACTCTAGTCCTATCTAGCC
>NC_044931.1:13340720-13340873 GCF_003576645.1 Ipomoea triloba | reverse complement strand
ACACAATGTGCCTGATTAAATGCCTCACCAGGTCTAATTGCTATGAGAATGGGATAAGAACTTTGGTGGTAACCAATGTCCACGAGAGTGGCATTGGCATTGACTCGGTTCCCCCACTTCATCGTTGAGCCATGTTTAGCCAAGAACCTTATA
>NC_044931.1:13337768-13339720 GCF_003576645.1 Ipomoea triloba | reverse complement strand
GATGGGCGGCTCGTTGAAGAAGACTAATCTACTCGCGGTTTGGAGTCAACGACAGCGATCTACGTTCTTCGGGAATTGGCGTCTTCGCGTATGAAGCACCGTCTGCGAGATCTTCGTTAACCTCAAGACTAGAAGAACAAGTTCGTGCAGCTGAAGTTCACCACAAGACGAAGAAAGCAATAGGAGCTCGAAGACTCAAGACTCAAAGACCCTCGGTTATGAGGGAACAGCAAGAGTAGACGTTGACGTGCTAATAAAGAGTCATGTCTCGCCATGTAGAAGCTTCGGGATCAATAATGAAGAACCTCGTGCGAGCTAAGCTTGGGGTTTGACGTGCATGAAGGATTGGAATGATAGGTTGGAAGGTGCATACCTTAAGATGGTCCTACCCATCCCTGAAGCGTCAACGAAGAAACAAGTTAAGAGTTGCAACCTCCAAGTACAAAGAATTAAACTCAGCTTCTAAGGCCACTAGTGACCATGATCGAATCTCCCTTCAAGATCAAGCGACCCCTTTCTAGTTGATCCTACCTTTTCGTGAACTTCCCCGATAATCTCTCGTTCTGCACCAATCAGTCAACAGCGACTCGTCGCCTTCAGCCTTTCTAGGAGTGATAAGGGTGTACACGTTACAGCTTATAAAGTAGAGCTATCCGAATTCTATATTCGTGAAGCATAAGAAGCAAGTCAAGATCCGCCAATCGGTCAGAGTGTCGTGATCAAATCGTCAACCCAAAGAAATCGTCTAGAGTGGGAAGACTCTTTCTCCTTCTTAAAACAGACTCCTTCTCCGTTCCTTGAAATCCCAATTATCCTTTCATTAAGAAATTCCTTCCAGTTGTACTAAACATCACTCCTATCTCTTTTTGGAAAACCAAATTGCTCTCTGTTTCTTAAAACTCTAGATGCCCTCTTATTGAAACCTCCCTTCTACCTGTTCCAAAGCCCTATCTCATCTTGGCTTGAAACTGAATTTGTCTTTCCTTCTTGGAAAGTGCATACCCTATCATTAAAGAATCCTTTCCATCTTTCTAGACCTCATTACTATCGACCCTTGAAACCGAATCTCTCTCATTCCCTTGGGGATTGCATACTCCTTTATCAAGGCATCCCTTTCTATCCATTCTGAACCTCCTTCTCACCTTCGTTGAAAATGAACTCCTCTCTCTTCGTTGGGAAATTGAATACCCTATCATAGAGAAAATCATTTCCATCCTCTCGAACATTGATCTTGTGTGCTTCTTTAAGATATCTTGTGCAAGGTGACAACCGCATTCCCTAAGTCGCAACCTTGATAACTCTTGATTCTACTCCTTACCAGTGATCATCCTTGAGTCTTGGACCTTAAACCCTCGAACCTTTCATTCTCTCTTCCCGTTGGGTCAAAATTTTCTAACCGGGCATATATGTTATATAAATATTTTCTCCATATGTACTATTGTACTAGTTTTTAACTCTCTGTCCCCAAAACGTTTTTCTGAGCTTCGGGGACGAAGCTCCTTTTAAGGGGGTAGAGTGTAACACCCCGAAAATTTCCTACTACTCTTTTGAATATTATAAGGGGGTTATTTTCTTCTTAATTAATTATTTAAATAACTATAAGCATAATTATTTTCCTATGGGCTTGAGATTTATATACTCATATATATATATATATATATATAATTTATTGTTGAGATTAATAATAAAGTCTATAGCCCAATATTTCTATAGTTATATATATATACATATAGTTCCTACATAAATATTATTATTGAGCCCATAATTATATATATATGTTTTATAGACTAAGACTATTCTTGAGCCCACAGATTATATTTTCTTAAGATGCATACTAAGCCCATAACTATATATATATGTATTGTAGACTATGGTTAGTGACCCAACCCAATTCCCTTAGCCCTACCATAAATAGCCCATACCCAAAATAGAAACCTAACTTACTAATTATA
>NC_044931.1:13336091-13336768 GCF_003576645.1 Ipomoea triloba | reverse complement strand
AAATAGGAACTAAAACCTTTAAAAATTGCAATTACGGACATAAACATGTTACTTTAGTTTATAAGGCATAATTACCTGTTAGTGACCTGTAATACCATGTAAATTTAAATGTCACTTTTTAGTATAAAATGTGTCTAATAGGCCATCACACTGTACCTGAAAAATCAATTAGGTCCTCAAACTTTTTAAAGTCGCAATTAGCTACATAAACATATCAATTTAGTTCATCAAGGCGTAATTACCTGTTAGTAACCTGTAATACCAGGTAAATTTAAATTTCACTTTTTTTTTTTTNTTTTTTTTTTTGCATAAAATGTGTTAAATAGACCATCGAACTTTATCTGAAAAATCAAATAGACACTCAATCCTTTTAAAATTGCAATTAGGGACATAAACATTTCACTTTAGTTTATAAGGCATAATTACCTTTTAGTGACCTGTAATACCCAGGTAAATTTAAATGTCACTTTTTTTTTTTTGCATAAAATGTGTCAAATAGGCAGTAATTAGGCTCCTAAATTATTTAAATTTGCAATTTGGTACATAAACATGCCAGTTTAGTTCATTAAGGCATAATTATCTGTTAGTGACATTTAATAACTGGTAAATATGAATGTCACGTTTTTAGCATAAAATGTTTCTAATAGGCAATCAAACTGTACCTGAAAAATCCATTA
>NC_044931.1:13334346-13335091 GCF_003576645.1 Ipomoea triloba | reverse complement strand
CATTGTTCACTACTGCAAAGTGCAAACCTGCAAAATAAAGAACAAATCAATCGAAGCAGCCAAGCTCAGAGAAGAAGGCAAGACTCAGGTTGGTTAAATTTTTTTCATCCATGTTTGTTTTCTCCTCTCTTTAATTTGTGAAATAAAGGTGGAGAGGGTGAGAGGCAGAGACGGCGTCGCAGGAAGTGGACTCACGACGGCGGAGGCGAGGCGGAAGGCGGCGAGTGGCGAGGTGGGCGGCAGTGAGCGGAGGTCCACCGTCGTGAGGGTGTGAAACGGCAAGCAGCGAGGGTGGCAGGATTCTGAAGTCACCAGGAAGAAGAAGAAACCAGAGGAAGAAGAAGAAGAAACCAAAGGAGGAGGAAGAACACAGCCAGGGAGGGGGTAAAATGGTCTTGCCAAATCAATTTTTCTTCCCAACTACTCCGGAAAATAAAATTCTAACTTCTACCAAAGAACTTCTTTTCAATAGAAAATGAGTTCCAATGAACCAAAAGCAGGAATTATGCATTTCCATGATTTGGAGGAAGTGTTTTTCCTTTGGAAAACAACTTCTTGCGAACCAAACATGGCCTAAGCGTAACTCTAGTGAAGTCAGTTAGACATTTGACTTAATGGCCATGTTTGGTAAATAATCCGCCTATCGGTCAATTTTGGCTTATTTGATCACTATTAATTGTTTGGTTAATAAGCTTTTTGTAACTCCAAAATGCTAAAATTCAAAAGGCTACTCAAAGCAGCCTTT
>NC_044931.1:13332515-13333346 GCF_003576645.1 Ipomoea triloba | reverse complement strand
CCAACTTTGGTTGTTGATGGTCTTATAATCAATTTCCCTTGAGAACATGCAGAACAGAAGAATTCATTTCCTTGAAATATTTTATGTTCCTTCAAGGAATGGCCATTTGTATTTTCAATTATTTTTCTCATCATCACGTATCCAGGATGACCCAATCGGTCGTGCCAAATCTTAAAATCAGTTAAATTAGTAAACCTTCCGTTTACACTAAGATTGGCTTCAATGGCATTTATTTTTGTGCAATATAAACCGGAGGGAAGTGCATGGAATTTTTCCATAACATATTTCTTTCCCGATATTGCCTTTATAATTTGAAGGAATTCTTGATTCACTTCCTTTACAGTCTCAACATGATATCCATTACTTCTGATATCCTTAAAGCTTAGCAAATTTCTATGAGACTTTGGAGAGAACAATGCATTATCAATCATCAATTTTGTTCCTCCAGACAATAATATATTGGCTTTTCCAAAGCCTTCAATCATTTTTGCACTACCACTTATTGTAGTGACAAATGCCTCATTTCTTTTCAACAGGCAAAAATATTTTGCACTTTTAAGAATTGTATGTGTAGTTGCACAATCAACAATACATACATCTTCTTCATTTGACTTGGATTTAACCACAAGTGATGATGTATTCATTTCTTCAAGCAAAAAGATAGACTTTATTAGATATATTACAAAAGCAGTACAACAAAAGTACAACAGAAAGATCTAAACGATCTTAGACATACAAGCTTGAAACATTAATTTAGATTTTCAACTGGCCCAAGATAATCTTCAACATCCAACTGTGTGTCAACAAAATCGTCTTCCATAAAAACATTGT
>NC_044931.1:13330520-13331515 GCF_003576645.1 Ipomoea triloba | reverse complement strand
GTTCCTTACTTGATCAAAAACATTGCCAAAAATCTCTCTATTCCAAACTCGGAGTGCCTGTTTAAGTCTTTTAAGTTTAAATGTAAGAGCACGCATAACCCCTCCAATAGCAGGAACTGACCAGTTTGTTTTCACAAAATGTTCAAAGCTAGCATGCTTGAGCCACATATTTTGAAATCTAAACTGTTTAGGACCCAAAAGATCCGCTTTATTTCCACAAAGCAAAATTGGCGCATGATCTGAGGTAGTTCTGTTCAGAAGCATAATATTGACATCAGTAAAGTAATCTCTAAATGAAGAAGAGAGAAGAAACCTGTCAAGCCTTTTCCAAATTCTTCCCCGATTTCGGGTTCCAGTCCAGGTGAAAGTGCCTCCTGTGGTTGCTAAATCAAGCAAAGAGTTGTCAGCAATGAAAGTTGAGAAATCTGAGATGCTATTTAATTCAGGGGTTGCATTTCCTTTGTATTCTGCCACGCTCGATATGACATTAAAATCCCCGCCCAGTAGCAGTGGTGAAGAGCTTTCCTCTATTATAGCATTAAGTTGTGACCAGAGAATTTGCCTGTCTGTTCTGGTGTGTTTTGCATAAACTGCCACAAACTCAAAGTCAAAATTCCAAGGAATGAAGGAAGCTTTACAGTAAACAAATTGATCACAGTCAATTAAAACCTCAACATTAAAAGAAGAAGACCAGAGAATCCAAATTTTGCTAACCGAAGAAGCAAAACCTTTATGGAGATTAAGAGTTCTGATGTAGGAGTCCAATTTATCATTGGTTAAAAAAGGTTCAAAGATGGCAGAAAGGTGAATGCTCTCATGTCTGATTAACCGTTTGAGCCTGCGGCAAGAGGAAAGCAGGCCCCGGATATTCCAGAAGAGCAAATTCATTTAAAACGGTTAGAGAAAGAAACTTTTGCGATCTTCCCAGCTGCAAGACGGGTTAAAACAGATGGGGAATTGAGAGAGTAATCCTTTCTTGGCCTTCGTTTCTTTCG
>NC_044931.1:13328000-13329520 GCF_003576645.1 Ipomoea triloba | reverse complement strand
AATGTCACTTTTTTTTGCATAAACTGTATCAAATAGACCTTCAAACTTTACCTGTAATGCCAATTAGGCCCTCAAACTTTTTAAAGTTGCAATTAGTATATAAACATGTCAATTTAGTTAATCAAGGCATAATTACCTGTTCGTGACCAGTAATACCAGGTAAATATAAATATCATTTTTTTTGCATAAAATGTATCAAATAGGCCATCAAACTTTATCTGTAAAGTCAATTAGGCCTTCAAACTTTTTAAAGTTGCAATTAGTATATAAACATGTCAATTTAGTTAATCAAGGCATAATTACCTGTTCGTGACCAGTAATACCAGGTAAATATAAATATCATTTTTTTTGCATAAAATGTATCAAATAGGCCTTCAAACTTTATCTGTAAAGTCAATTAGGCCCTCAAACTTTTTAAAGTTGCAATTAGATACATAAAATGTCAATTTAAGTCATCAAGGCATAATTACCTGTTAGTAACCTGTAATACCACGTAAATATAAATGTCACCTTTTTTTTTGCATAAACTGTATCAAATAGGCCATCAAACATTACCTGTAATTCGAATTAGGCACTCAAACTTTTTAAAGTTGCAATTACATACANAAATAGGCCTTCAAACTTTACATGTAATGCCAATTAGGCCCTCAAACTTTTTAAAGTTGCAATTAGTATATAAACATGTCAATTTAGTTAATCAAGGCATAATTACCTGTTCGTGACCAGTAATACCAGGTAAATATAAATATCATTTTTTTTGCATAAAATGTATCAAATAGGCCATCAAACTTTATCTGTAAAGTCAATTAGGCCTTCAAACTTTTTAAAGTTGCAATTAGATACAGAAACATGTCAATTTAGTTATCAAGGCATAATTACCTGTTAGTGACCTGCAATACCAGGTAAATATAAATGTCACTTTTTTTTGTATAAAATGTATCAAATAGGCCATGAAACTTTATATGTAAAGTCAATTAGGCCCTAAAACATTTTAAAGTAGGAATTAGATACATAAACATGTCAATTTAGTTATCAAGGCATAATTACCTGTTAGTGACCTGCAATACCAGGTAAATATAAATGTCACTTTTTTTTGCATAAACTGTATCAAATAGGCCTTCAAACTTTACCTGTAATGCCAATTAGGCCCTCAAACTTTTTAAAGTTGCAATTAGTATATAAACATGTCAATTTAGTTAATCAAGGCATAATTACCTGTTCGTGACCAGTAATACCAGGTAAATATAAATATCATTTTTTTTGCATAAAATGTATCAAATAGGCCTTCAAACTTTATCTGTAAAGTCAATTAGGCCCTCAAACTTTTTAAAGTTGCAATTAGATACATAAAATGTCAATTTAAGTCATCAAGGCATAATTACCTGTTAGTAACCTGTAATACCACGTAAATATAAATGTCACCTTTTTTTTGCATAAACTGTATCAAATAGGCCATCAAACATTACCTGTAATTCGAATTAGGCACTCAAACTTTTTAAAGTTGCAATTACATACATAAA
>NC_044931.1:13326239-13327000 GCF_003576645.1 Ipomoea triloba | reverse complement strand
GCGGGCTTGGTGATCAAAGGTCAAGTGCTCGAGAGGTGGAGTAGCTGGAAGCGGGGAGAAAGACCTTGAAGAGGCGGAGTAACCTGGAAGCTGTCTTATGAAGATCCTGAGGCTTGACGCGGGCTTGGTGATCAAAGCTCAAGTGCTCGAGAGGTGGAGTAACAAGAAGCGGGGCGAAAAACCTGAGGCTTGAGGCGGGCTTCGTGATCAAAGCTCAAGCGCTCGATATTGTACTAAAAAGGGAAGTTTTTTAGTGCAATCCTTCCAGGGAGTTTCTGGAAGAAGAGTGGACGTAGGCGGGTTGGCCGAACCACTTAAAAATCTCTCTTGCATTTACTTACTGCTTTTATCTCTCGCTAACCTCTCGATTGCACTGCATATAAACGCACTTCTCGAACTAACTCAAACTCGTGCTAACTAAAAGGGGATAACATTTCCGCTGCGCATAAAACTTTGTCTTCACCTCGTGAGGTATCAAACCTAAACATCCTAAGTTCAATACACACGAGAGGTCGAAAAGATTTGCAAAATCTTATACAAGTCTATTCACCCCCCCTCTAGACTTGTACCCCATCCCCTTGGGACCAACAATTGGTATCAGAGCAAGTTCTCTGATCGATATAAACCTTTGTTTATATTGCCTAGAGATCCTTCTTTGAAAAACCTTTTGAAAATATTTTCAAAGCACGAGATAAAATTTTAAAAATGGACAGCATGTTGTCGAGACATCTTCTCTTTGATCTTAGCAGGTTCGATGACTG
>NC_044931.1:13324585-13325239 GCF_003576645.1 Ipomoea triloba | reverse complement strand
TGAGACTTAGGTTATCTCAACCTAACTCACTCAAAGGCAGACAGACAGCCGGACTCATAAGGATCCGAAGATCGAAATGAGACTTAGGTCATCTCAACCTAACTCACTCAAAGGCATGCAGACTGCCGGACTCATAAGGATCCGAAGATCGAAATGAGACTTAGGTTATCTCAACCTAACTCACTCAAAGGCAGACAGACTGCCGGACTCATAAGGATCCAAAGATCGAAATGAGACTTAGGTTATCTCAGCCTAACTCACTCAAAGGCAGACAGACTGCCGGACTCATAAGGATCCAAAGATCGAAATGAGACTTAGGTTATCTCAGCCTAACTCACTCAAAGGCAGACAGACTGCCGGACTCATAAGGATCCAAAGATCGAAATGAGACTTAGGTTATCTCAGCCTAACTCACTCAAAGGCAGACAGACTGCCGGACTCATAAGGATCCGAAGATCGAAATGAGACTTAGGTTATCTCAACCTAACTCACTCAAAGGCAGACAGACTGCCGGACTCATAAGGATCCGAAGATCGAAATGAGACTTAGGTTATCTCAACCTAACTCACTCAAATGCAGACAGACTGCCGGACACATAAGGATCCGAAGATCGAAATGAGACTTAGGTTATCTCAACCTAACTCACTCAAAGGC
>NC_044931.1:13322197-13323585 GCF_003576645.1 Ipomoea triloba | reverse complement strand
CTTTAAAATGTTTCAGGGCCTAATTGACTTTACAGATAAAGTTTGATGTCCTATTTGATACATTTTATGCAAAAAAGAAATGTCATTTATATTACCTTGGATTACAGGTCACTAACAGGTAATTATGCCTTGATGACTGAATTGACATTTTAATACATCTAATTGCAACTTTAAAAAGTTTGAGGGCCTAATTGACTTTACAGATAAAGTTTGTGGGCCTATTTGATACATTTTATGCACAGGAAATTTACATTTATATTTACCTAGTATTACAGGTCAGTAAAAGGTAATTATGCATTGATGACTAAATTGATATTTTTATTTATCTAATTGAAACATTAAAAAGTTTGAGGGCCTAATTGACTTTACAGATAAATTTTGACGGCCTATTTGTTATATTTTATGCTAAAAAAATGACATTAATGTTTACCTGTTATTACAGGTCACTAACAAGTAATTACGCCTTGATGACTAAATTGACATTTTTATGCATCCAATTGCAACTTTAAAAATTTTAAGGGCCAAATTGACTTTACAGATAAAGTAAGATGGCCTAATTGATACATTTTATGCAAAAAAAGAAATTGACATTTATAATTACCTGGTATTACAGATCACCAACAAGTAATTATGCCTTGATGACTAAATTGATATATTTATTTATCTAATTGCAACTTTAAAAAGTTTGAGAGCCTAATTGAATTTACAGCTAAAGTTTGACGGCCTATTTGTTATATTTTATGCAAAAAAAAGACATTAATGTTTACCTGGTATTACAGGTCACTAACAGGTAATTACGCCTTGATGACTGAATTGATATTTTTATGTATCCAATTGCAACTTTAAAAACTTTAAGGGCCTAATTGACTCCACAGATAAAGTTTGATGGCCTATTTGATACATTTTATGCAAAGAAAATTTACATTTATATTTACCTGGTATATATTACAGGTCACTAACGTGTAATTATGCGTTGATGAGTAAATTCACATTTTTATGTATCTAATTGGAACTTTAAAAAGTTTGAAGGCCTAATTGACATTACAGATAAAGTTTGATGGCCTATTTGATACATTTTATGCAAAAAAAATTTACATTTATATTTACCTGTTATTACAGGTCGCAAAAAAAATTTACATTTATATTTACCTGTTATTACAGGTCACTAACAGGTAATTATGTATTGATGACTAAATTGACATTTTTATGTAACTAATTGCAACTCTAAAAAGTTTGAAGGCCTAATTGACTTTACAGATAAAGTTTGATGGCCTATTTGATACATTTTATACAAAAAAAATTGACATTTATATTTACCTGGTATTACTGGTCACTAATAGGTAATTATGCCTTGATAACTAAATTGACATTTTTATGTATCTTATTGC
>NC_044931.1:13313946-13321197 GCF_003576645.1 Ipomoea triloba | reverse complement strand
AGTGGTGTATTTCGTAACATTGAGTGGTGTGAACCGCACGGGAGAGCACGGCCGCACCTGATCATGACTATATATATATATATATATATATATATATATTAAAATGGTGATACCAAACATTTCAAATAAAGTTATAAAGTTTTATAAATTAGTAAAGTAAAAGACTTACTTTTGATGATACGGTGCGAATATGAATTGTTGATCCTTGTGTTCATCTATAACATGAATTAGATATGATGTAACATTAGAACAATTAATGTTAACCATATTTGCTGAAATTTGGGTTGGACATGCAAGCCCGATAGATGTCACTCCAAGTTGCTTACATAGCTTATTCAAAAATCTGAAAAATAACAAATAAGAAATTTCAATAAACATAAAAAGTAAATGTATATAAAACACATGTATAATTTGAAACTTACAGCATAAACACTTGTATAATCGAGATATTGAGCCACACCAATTATGTTAGGTATAAATTTATAAGAAAATAATATTTCAATTATGAAATAATTTTTAATATTACCTTAATTGTAGTTACTGGATATACATCAACCGATTGACAGCTGCTTCGGGTCAGAGGTTGATCAAAAAGCGCATAAGCACTTTGAGGAGAGTCAACTCAAACTCCTTCTGGATATAGGTGTGTTGGTGGCATGTTCTTCAACATTACATTGAGTTGTTGGGTGAGCATGTCAATCTTGGGCTGCACCTCTAACAATGTGGTTTGCCTGTACTTTTTCAACATCTTTTGGCAATCATCAGTAGAAATAAGCCCACTCGGTGTGCCTCGTTTTTGCTCTGATTTACGAAACACTTGTCGGATGGTAGAATATGAACCAACTCCTCTTACATTACGTGAACCCCGTTTCTCCTTTGGTTTACCAAGAGCTACTGACAAGATGTCTTGATGTCTGTTCGGTTGAAATTTCCCTTGGTTAACTTCATCACATTTTTCTTCCTATTCCAATCAATTAGATAAAGGCAAGTCTTAGTATTTTATTTTTTATAAATATTATATATTCTTGTAACAACTTTTTAAGAATAGTACTTATAATTTTTTGAAACACCTCTTGTATTTTTCATTCGGAATGTAATAACTTCCTTCTTCTGACTTCTTAATTCTTGCATGTACCCAGTCAAAACTACGATCATCCGAAATTAATGATGAGCTAACAGAAGCACAAGAAGATTGTGAATATAGAGTGTCTCCTATCATCCACTCTGGTCGTTTACCCGCATATCCAGCAAAACCTAGGTAGTGTGGATGCACATTGCATGCTTGCCTTTGCCTTGCCTTCCGACTTTTCTCCTATAATTTGAATGATATGTTAATACTAAACAATTGAACTAATACACTTAAACTACTAATAATAAAATGAAATAAACATACCTTGAACTGCTCACTCTCATACACTGCAACAAGTTTCTCCCATTGCTCTTTACTCAAGAATTCATATAGTTGCATATGAGATTCATAAATTGGGTGCTTATTGACAACATGTTCATGCGTCAATCTACTCTTGAAGTCTCTCCATCTCGTTGATGCAATTTTCAATACAATCTCCTTCTTTGTATCATCTTCAATGTCAAATTGTTTCTAAATAACAACATAAACATAAGTAATGGAAATAATTGATAATTATACTTATATGAATAATTGACAGTTAATATCAAGTTATTGAATACCTTAACATCTTCCCAAATTGTATTTTTAAGCGTTTCATCTACATTGGGCCAACTGTCGATGTTGATATCAACTCTAGAACGAACCAAAGTCTCAATGTAAGATTTAAATGAGTTGCGGTATTCACCAACCTCCCTATTATATTCATCAAACTGAATTGAAATATCTTATTTTGCATTTTTCTTCATTAATTTTTTGCATGCATTGGGACCCCTTCTTTTAGGTGGGGAGGAGTTTTTTTTAGAGGTTGAACCAGAAGTTTCTCTAGTTTCGTCACTCATGGTTGTCTATATATACCTGCACATACAAAAAAACATATATATCAATAAATATGCTATATTTCATTTCAAGTCCAATAAAATACCAAACAAAAGTTATTGTCAATAATTTATTAATCTTACAACAAAATATTATAATGTCTGATGGTTAACCCACAATCCTTCCTCATGATCACTATGCATGCAACTAATTTCAAGGTTATTTTCCCCTGAAGGTGAACATTGAATATCAATAGAAAATGGAGGAGTTTCATCAAAATGATCATACTCTTCTTCATCAAGAACATCTGCAACACCAACAATACTTCTCTTGCCTTGTAAGACAATTGACCATTTATTATCAGTAGGATTAGAAACATAAAACACTTGTTTTGTGTGAGAAGCAAGTATGAATGGTTCATCATGATAACCCAAATGACCAAAATCAACCAATGTAAAACCCAATTAATCTATCTGAATACCTCTTCTATTATCAACCCAAATACATCGGAATAGAGGAATTTTAAATTCGATGTAATCAAGTTCCCAAATTTCTTCAATCACATCATAGTAAGGCATAATAGTACCAATCGGTTTAGTATCTTTAGCACTTGAATAATCTTTTAATGTTGCTACTAATGTAACCCCACTATTTTGCACCACACTCTTTTCATCTCGTCGCTGGGTGTAAAACGTATATCCATTTATGTCATAACCTTCATAACAACTCACAAGCATAGTAGGTCCATATGATAACCATTTGATGGTTTCACTAACATTATTTGGCACTTGAGATAACTCTTTCATCATAGTATCTTTGAACCATCTTATAAAAGTGCGGTTGTGTTCAATATAGCCAACCCATCATTCACCCTTTGAAGGATTTTGTTGTCTTATCATGGACATGTGTTAGTTCAAGTATGGATGAACCTTAGAAATATGTTCCAATACGAGATGATGTGCCTTATCTCGCAAGTTTATAGGTGGAACAAACATTTTTAATCTAATAGTACCTTTAATAGTACCTTTCCCACTAAGTTTTCCATCATGACGAGGTTTGGGAACACCAATAGACTCAACATCAGCTAAATAATCAGTACAAAATTCAATTTCCTCTTTAGAACCATAACATTCAATTATACTTCCTTCAGGTCGATATCCGTTTCTCACATATCCTTTCAATATGCCCATGCATCTTTCAAATGGATACATATATCTCATAAAAACTGAACCAGTGATCTTAATTTCTCTCACCAAGTGAACAATCAAGTACCATAATACAAAAAAAAAATGGAGGAAAATACATTTCAAGTTGCCATATGGTAACAACCACATCAGCCTGCAAAGCATCTAACACATCTACATCAACAACTTTACTGCAAATAGCGTTGAAAACGAAACAAAGTTTTGTTATAGCTTGACTAACATGTTTTGGTAAAATATCTCGAATAGCTACGGTAGCATGTGTTGCATTAATATATGACAATCATGAGACTTCATGCCAACCAATTTAAGGTCTTTCATTGACACAAGTTTTTTAATATTCGATGAATAACCAGGAGGAACATTGACACCATTTAAACAAACACAAAAACTTTTTTTCTCTTTTTTGGACAAAGTATGTCAAGCTGGAGGTAAGTATGTCCGTTTTCCCGATTCTTGTGGTGCTAACTTCTCCCGTATTTCAATTTCAACCATATCCTTTCTAGCTTTAATACCATCTTTTGTCTTTCCTTGAATGTTCAACAATATTTCAATAATGCTTTCACCAACATTCTTCTCAATATGCATGACATCAAGACATTGTCTAACTCCTAAATGCTCCCAATATGGTAGATCCCAAAATATAGACCTCTTCTTCTTCTAGAGAGTCTTCTGAGTAGTCTTACAAATTTTGCCAAAAGCAACATCAACATTTTTAACACGTTAATAAATCGCATGTCTAGATAAAGGCAAACGAGCTACTCGAGTCTCTGATTTTCCATTGAAAGCTTTTTTCTTCTTTCGATAAGGATGGCAATTGGGAGAAATGTCCTATGACTCATGAACACATTCCTTTTACTGTTATGCAACCATAGATCGGGAGTTTCATCTTCACAAATAGGACATGCCTTAGCTCCTTTAGTAGTATAACCCGATAGGTTACCATAAGCTAGAAAATCATTTATGGTGCAAAAGATCATTGCACGTAAGGTAAAATTGCTTCGACTATAAGCAACATACACTGACAGACCTTCATTCTACAACATCTTTAAATCTTCAATAAGTGGCGCTAGATATACATCTATGTCATTTCTTGACTGTTATATTAACAACGACAACATGATATATTTTCGTTTCAAACACAACCAAGATAGAAGATTGTACACTACTAAAAGGACAGACCAAGTGTTGTGTCGACTAATCACGTTACCATGAGGATTCATTCCATCAGTACACAATCTAAGTCTAAGATTCCTGTTTTCAGTACCAAATTCAGGCCAGCTCTTATCAATATTCCTCGGAACGGCTAAAGTGGCATTCCTCACCATGAACCATAAGCAATTTTTCATGCCGCACCCTATCCTTCCATAAGTGATTATTCGATGGATAAACCATTTAAGTTTTTTCGCCTAGAACCTTTTGTAGGTAACCTACAAGTTACCGGTAATAATATGCTGATGTGGAAATGCGTTACAGGTTTAGTGGCAACGCGTCATCTTCTCTATTGAGTCCCCCACCTGGTTTAGACACATCTTTCAACACTGGACCAGCTTTATATATCAGTCTGACATTGGTATCCGATGAGAGAGCTTCAAGCCTTCTGATTAGCCCCACTAGGATGACTCCATAGTTGTAGAAGCGAGTTAGGCCAAGGAATATATACCTGACTACACATGGATCTGAAAAATCGAGAATAAAAATCATGTGATGATGGATGCCTCGAAAGCTGCCGGCAGAACACTGCATAGAAAACTTGCATAGCAACCATGTCGCTGAAACTCTAGGAGTGGCCGGAAAACTCCATGGTACTGTAATACAAAGCTAAGAAAAATCCAATCGAATTTATGACAAAGTAAAAGTTCGAGATGAGCTGACCCAAATAATGGGAGAATAAAAAAATAATAAGTGTTTGTATCTCTTAATCCAAGCCAACAGAGGTTTCGGAGGTGGAAAAAATGCAAAGAAAAAACACTCCATTTTTGCCGATGGTGGGAGAACAGTGGAATAAAGCCCCATTTTTACTAACTCGAAATTGCAAAGCTTGTAGTTTAGCCGCCAGTCTAGGGCCGCTGGCGTCGAATTTGATTGATGGTGGACGGATGATATTAGAGAGCAAAAGAGGAGGGGAATACAGGGCGGTCGTTACGGACACCACATATGCGACGCCTTTAAAAACTAACATGATCTTTATCGCCCCTTGCCATACCACAGACGTAATCATCAGCGCAAATCAAGCCTCTGGACTGTAGGTTACCTACAAAAAGTTCTAGGCGAAAAAAATTTAATGGTTTATGCATCGAATAATCACTTATGAAAGGACAGGGTGCGACATGAAGAATCGCTTATGGTTCATGGTGCGAGATGACACTTTAACCATATTCCTCCACTGTGGTGAATCAGCTGGATGTCTAAGTTTTCCATCGTCTTTTCTCCTAATAGCATGCTATTGCAATTTTTTTGCCTTCCTTGGATTAGCAAACATGCGTTTAAATCTTAGTAATACGGGTAAATACCATAATACTTTCACTGGTGGGCCTTTCTTATCATCACACACACCATCAACATTTTTCCTTTTATAACGTGATGAGCCACACTTTGGACACACAAGCAAGTCCTTGTATTTTTTTTCAATACAGTATACAATCATTTGGACATGCATTGCATGTATCCTCTCAATGTCCATACCCAACGGACACAACAACTTATTTGCTTCGTAGGTTGAATTTGGAAGTTCATTATCCCTAGGAAACATGTCTTTTCATTGTTTTAACAATCCCGTGAAACTTTTATCACTCCATCCATTCTTTACTTTTAAATTATATAATTTAAGCACACCAGTTAACTTAGTATATTTGGTACACCCAGAGAACAACGGCTTTTCAGCATTGTCATACAAACATTTAAATTCATGACGCATTTCACTAAAATTTTCTTGCATATAACACATCATTACATCTATTCTTGCCTGAGTTTGACTATTTGTTTGAGTTTCATTCTGTGCATGAGTTTCACTATCTGCATGAGCTTCATTCTTACTAACACTTATACTAGAAGGTAAGCTTTCACCATGCTATATCCATTTTTTGTACCCTAGCCACGACGTATCAAATGGAGCTTCACTACCTTAGAATTATGATATCTTCTAAAAATTTTACAGTCGCAACATGGACACATTATAAAAAATATTCCGCCTTGTTGCTTTTATTTTCTTCACATATTGTATAAACTCTTGAACCCCTTGTATATATTTGACCGTAGTGTGATTCTCATACATCCAACTTCGATCCATATCTGCCCATTGATAGTACTATGAAGTTTTCAAATATGGATACTCGATTATGGATGCATGTAGAAACGATATTAGGTAATTTGAAATCAAATTACCTATATCGTAATCAACACTTAATTCATGAAAAAACCTAGTTTATATATAATCAAAGAATATGTGTCTGACTCATCCAAATCAATCTACTTCTTATATATAATCAAAGAATATGTGCTTATCTCGTATACTTAGAAACAATATTATTTTAAATTGTTTGGCACACAAATAATTTTCTTTCACAATTTTTTTTAAATTCGAAATAAATAGTGCCTAATAACAAAAAAAATAGCAATAAATTTTTTGAACTTATTTACACATAGTTATCTTAATTTTTAATAACAAAATTCAAAAATAAATTTCAAAATAAAATTTTAAAGTTCAAGTATATCACAATAACACTAATATTCAAAATAAATCAACAAAAACTTAAAATCAATTTCTTAAAATATCAAATATAACAAAATAACATTAATATTCGAATATATATATATATATATATGCAATACTAATTAAAAATAAATAAATAAATATAAAATAAATAAAAAACATATCAGGAGAAGACGTCGACGACTCGATGTGGCCGGAAATGTTGGGCATCGGCGGCTAAACGCGAGAGGGAGGAAATGACGGGCAGGGCCGGTCCAAACATTTTAGAGGCCCTAGGCGAAATTTAAAAAATGGGCCCTTATATGAAAGTTAAAATTTACATTTAATAATACTAAAAAATCATATCAAATAACATAAAATATTATTAGAAAATTTTCAACATTTTTTAAATA
>NC_044931.1:13312309-13312946 GCF_003576645.1 Ipomoea triloba | reverse complement strand
TCCATTCGAATACTTTGCTCCATTTCGGGTGTCTTAGCAACCGATTTACCATGTCTTCAAACCAAAATTCCCTTAGCACGCTCGGATTAAAGTATTTCCCTCCAATTAAATTTTCTGACTTATACACATCCACAAGCGCCAATTGTTCATGAGTTAAGCCTCGGAAGACCCATGTTCCTCTTGCATTAGGTTCAACTTGTGGTGGTGGAGGTGGTGGTTCTTCTCTTGCCATTGTTCTCCTTGTGCTTGCTTCCTCATAATTCCATTTCTAGGCTTGCTCTTTGGTTATTCACATTTCCTAAAAAAAGCGGTAAAGTGCATGAAAACTATGGAAATGTAAGTCTGAACTCCACGCATAGGGAACCTATTGTTTTAGTGGAACACATCTCAAGCAATAAACTCATAGGTAACCGGAGTATATGTCGGTCCTCTCCATTCGAATACTTTGCTCCATTTCGGGTGTCTTAGCAACCGATTTACCATGTCTTCAAACCAAAATTCCCTTAGCACGCTCGGATTAAAGTATTTCCCTCCAATTAAATTATCTGACTTATACACATCCACAAGCGCCAATTATTCATGAGTTAAGCCTCGGAAGACCCTTGTTCCTCTTGCGTTAGGTTCAACTTGTGGTGGT
>NC_044931.1:13311147-13311955 GCF_003576645.1 Ipomoea triloba | reverse complement strand
TAAAAAAAGCGGTAAAGTGCATGAAAACTATGGAAATGTAAGTCTGAACTCCACGCATAGGGAACCTATTGTTTTAGTGGGACACATCTCAAGCAATAAACTCACAGGTAACCATAGTATATGTCGGTCCTCTCCATTCGAATACTTTGCTCCATTTCAGGTGTCTTAGCAACCGATTTACCATGTCTTCAAAACCCAAATTCCCTTAGCACGCTCGGATTAAAGTATTTCCCTCCAATTACATTCTCTGATTTATATACATCCACAAGCGCCAATTGTTCATGAGTTAAGCCCCGGAAGGGTAGTGGTTCTTCTCTTGCCATTGTTCTCCTTGTGCTTGCTTCCTCATAATTCCATTTCTAGGCTTGCTCTTTGGTTCTTCCCATTTCCTAAAAAAAGCGGTAAAGTGCATGAAAACTAAGGAAATGTAAGTCTGAACTCCACGCATAGGGAACCTATTGTTTTAGTGGAACACATCTCAAGCAATAAACTCATAGGTAACCGGAGTATATGTCGGTCCTCTCCATTCGAATACTTTGCTCCATTTCGGGTGTCTTAGCAACCGATTTACCATGTCTTCAAACCCAAATTCCCTTAGCACGCTCGGATTAAAGTATTTCCCTCCAATTACGTTCTCTGATTTATATACATCCACAAGCGCCAATTGTTCATGAGTTAAGCCTCGGAAGACCCTTGTTCCTCTTGCGTTACGTTCAACTTGTGGTGGTGGAGGTAGTGGTTCTTCTCTTGCCATTGTTCTCCTTTTGCTTGCTTCCTCATAATTCAATTTCTAGGCTTGCTCTTTGGT
>NC_044931.1:13309431-13310147 GCF_003576645.1 Ipomoea triloba | reverse complement strand
ATACTTTGATCCGAGTGTGCTAAGGAAATTTGGGTTTGAAGACATGGTAAATCGGTTGCTAAGACAACCGCACTGGAGCAAAGTATTCGAATGGAGAGGACTGACATATACTCCGGTTACCTATGAGTTTCTTGCTTGAGATGTGTCCCACTAAAACATTTGGTTCCCTATGCGTGGAGTTCAGACTTACATTTCCTTATTTTTCATGCACTTTACCGCTTCTTTTAGAAAATGGAAAGAACCAAAGAGCAAGCCTTGAAATGGAATTATGAGGAAGCGTACACAATCCAAACAATGGCAAGAGCAAAACCACCACCTCCACCACCACAAGTTGAACCTAATGCAAGAGGAAGAAGGGTCCTTCGAGGCTTAACTCATGAACAATTGGCGCTTGTGGATATGTATAAGTCAGAGAATTTAATTGGAGTGAAATACTTTGATCCGAGTGTGCTAAGGGAATTTGGGTTTGAAGACATGGTAAATCGGTTGCTAAGACAACCGCAATGGAGCAAAGTATTCGAATGGAGAGGACCGACATATACTCCGGTTACCTATGAGTTTCTTGCTTGAGATGTGTCCCACTAAAACATNAATGGAATTATGAGGAAGCGTACACAATCCAAACAATGGCAATAGCAAAACCACCACCTCCACCACCACAAGTTGAACCTAATGCAAGAGGAAGAAGGGTCCTTCGAGGCTTAACTCATGAACAA
>NC_044931.1:13307905-13308431 GCF_003576645.1 Ipomoea triloba | reverse complement strand
CTAACAAACTAAAGACAAGGATCGTGTTTCTTATCGTCAAAATCCAACATAATCATTAGAATGAAACTGCGTTTTATAGCATCGAAAAGAGTGTAGCTAACAAGCTACCAAAACAAAGGAGGGTTTAATAATAATACAACCCGTCAAGAGAGTTTAGTGAGACCCGGCTAGACAACCATTCAGAGTTAGCACCTCTACAAAAGATACATATACACAAAACACTAACTGAACCCCCCCACTCTAGACTCTACCTAGTCTAGCGAGTGGTACACTGGGCCCGTATAGGTGCCCCAAACCACGTGCCAATCACCCTCAAACCACATAATATGGTCTAGAAACCGACAAGTGCTCATATACATCATCCATTCATCATGGTAATCCGGGGGACTCGGATCCCATGGGTACGGATAATGAACCACGAACTCTAGAGGACTGCTATCAGGAACGATCTCTATGGGATAGAACCCATGACTGGCCTGAAGGGCATCGAAGGGACACAGAGGCTCGACGGGAGCAGGGGTCCACA
>NC_044931.1:13303163-13306905 GCF_003576645.1 Ipomoea triloba | reverse complement strand
GCACGCTCGGAGGAAGACCGTGACGGCGATGGACGTCGTCTACGCCCTCAAGAGGCAGGGCAGGACTCTGTACGGTTTCGGAGGCTAGGATGTTGTGTGCTATTGGATGTTCGTCTGTGTAATTGCAGATCTGTTCGGCTATTTCCGTTTAGGTTCTAGGTAGCTATTGCCTGTTTTGTGATTGATAATTTAGAAGTAAATGTAATATCCTGTTGCAGTTATGCAGTTACCTGATCTGATTTTGTGAATCAATACATCGTTATCTGCTCTATGAAAACTGATTTCGTTCTAAAGTGGATACTCACTTTTCACAGTATATGATTATATATATATCTAATTGCAGAGTTTTTATGGAAGTACGCATAATTTGATGAATGTTTCAATTGGTGATTTTGCGTTAGGACGTATAATTGGATTATGTTCAATGAGTTTTCATTTGATTTTCCAGTGGCTTGGTTTCACTTATTCAGATTGGATGTTGATAGGGATTATTGCTCGGTATCAACATTGTATGGTTGTTGGTGAGAAAAAAATCGGATCGAACGAAAAATTGATGATTGAAAATTAAACTATCCGAATAGTTTAGTTCTCGGTTTTTGGTTATCAAGGTAAAAAGTTTGGTTATTTTGAATTGAAGATTAATTTTAAGGAAAAAAATATCTGAGCTCATCTCATATATTTACAATTTGTAAGTCTATCACATTAGTTTTAATGGATGAGTGGATGATCACAAATTGTGTTACAACTACCTGCAGACACACATTGGGAAAATTTGAATGTTACACATTTCAACATTTGTCCCTGGAAACATGTGAGGCCAGAATTTCTGCTATGTTCTGTCCTCACTTTCGAAAGAACACACTACAGAATGTTGCATCTCTACATACTGTCTGTATCACACAGTCAAAATTCAACATATGTGAACAAAAGGTTACCAAGGGATGGACCAAAGAGACTTTAGATATGACTGTAAACTATCCTTATGAACAAAGGAAATAAACATTGGGCATTAATAATTTAGTCTTTTTGAACATTAGTGAAATAAATAAAATAAATTTAACTATTCTACTAAAAAACTCCGCTATATTTAACCGACCGAAAACTATCGATTTCGGTTATGAAGGTTGGTCGTTGATATTCATTGTCACGTTGACCAGGTTACGCTTAGAGTATAATATCTCTGTGTCCTCACAAAGACTAGTTCGTCTTTTTTTTGGAACCGGTTAGTGGTGGAGTTGTCTTGATGAGTAATGATGCCCAATGCAAGGTTGGTGGAATGGGAAGTGTACGGATTAAAACTCATGATAACTTTTATCAATATTTGGTATATTCTTGATTTGAAACCGAACATGATATTCTTAGATGCCTTAAAATCTCTGGGGTACAAATACAGAACTGAAGGTGGAGTTATAGGTCATAAAAGGCTCTCTTGATATTAGTATAGATATTACTCCGTATAATTCAGAAATCAATGTATGTTATTTGAGGGTTCAATTTGCTAAATGCTCTTCAAGAATCAATGTAAGAAACAAAAAACATTACAAATAAGACAGATGGATTATATACCATAGTACTATAGAAATATGAAATCTAGCATATAAATACCACCTTGATTATTTAAAAAGATAAATTCATTTTCTAACCAGTAAATTGACATTTAACCTTGAAACTAAAGACGTGTAGATGCATGGTTATAAATTTTAGAAAACTAAAATTATTCATTATGAATGAAGAGGAGTGGTATATATGAAGATTTAGTCGAGGGAATTTTTAAAAAACCTCTATGAAATGACTAATATGTCCTTCAATAATGTGAGAATTTTAATTTGTTAGTAATGGATTAAAATCACCACTTTACGCATAATTAAAGGAAAAAATATATATATGTATATGATAATGATTCATAGACTAAGTCTACAATATAGGTCTAATTGATGGATCAAAATCGCTATTTTCCCTATATTGACTATATCTATAAAGAAAGAATCATTTTTGGTGATTAGAACTTCCAACTTCAGCACGAGAAGCAATACTAAATATACAAAGTTCAAATTACATGAAATTATACTTTTGTTTTATGATTGTGGTTAAAGGGTTGCCAACACTATCAAGAATAATGAGAATATATAAAATTAGAAAATATGGAGATAATATATAAGTTGTATTGCTTAAAATTGCTTCTCATTTCTCCTATGTTTGGAGGTCTATTTTTACATATTTTGGGCTTAAAAACTTACAAAGAATACGAGTCTTGAACTGCCTTATATTGGAGTCTTAGTTACATTATGAATGATAAGCCGTAATCGTTGTTGTATTATGAATATTAAGCCCAATCGTATTTAAACTCTTCGGCGGCTTCGTTTTGGGTATCCTTCTTGGGCCATCTAAATCCGCTTGTTGTTTTGGACATAAAAAGTTAATCAATTCTACATGTTACTCATGTTAGGTAAAATTATCCATATTTATTTTGTACTTTTGTCAACTGTGAGTGTATGTCAATTTTTGCAGTTATTGTAATTACTAGTATCTTTATGCGCGATGCACAAAAAATAGATGCCTAATATTAATATTTTATATTAAAAGTTTAAATATATTTAGATTTTAGATATTTAAATTATTATAAATAATAATAATAATAATAATGTAAAATATTTTTATAAATTTTATATTTATATTTTACGAAATAATTAACATATAACTTCAATATATAATGTGTATATTATTATTATTGAATAAGATAAGCAAATATATGATTGATGCATGTTCATGGTAGCAACAGTGGAAAAGATAATAGAAGTTATAACTGTAGGGGTATATTTGTCTAAAATATTGTAAAGTATAACTTTTATAGCATAACATATAAAAAAGTTTAACGGAAAAAATGTATATAAATGAAGGGTATAATCTTTATTCACACTTATTAAGTTTTTATATATCACATATAAGTAATAATATGTTAGATATTGAAAGTGTTTTCAAAAAAAAAAATGTTAGATATTAAAAGTGACTTTAAATATCTATTTTGACATTATTTATAATAGTTTAAACGCTTTTTTTTTTTATTAATAAAGATGGAGAATATCCTTACTTTTAATACAATGAAAAAATAATTTAAATACACGAATAATTCTGAAAAAATAATGATATAGACATATAATTGAAGGTTAATTTTAAATCAAAATAGTGAAACTTCAATTCTAAAATTTCAATCTCTTTCCGCTCATTTTGGGACCGCGCCCAAAATACATGTTTTATGTTTTCACAGAACAATCCACAACTAAGCCTAGGAAAACCCCAACCATCCGTCGATTCATCATTAATCAACGATTTCCATTCAATTTCATTTTGTCACGCGGATCTACAGTTCTGACCGTCGATAAACTATTTCAATCGAACGGTCATGATTGATCCTATTCTATATTTCGGGCAATAAATGGCGCACCCCCTCCCACGTCCACCTCACTTCCAAATCAAAGTCTACTTTGTCCATTTTACCTCTCAGTCCGCGAATTCAAAACCCTAGATTTCTTCTTTCACTCTGCAAAAATGTCCGGCCGTGGAAAGGGAGGCAAGGGATTGGGCAAGGGAGGAGCCAAGCGTCACAGGAAGGTGCTTCGCGACAACATCCAGGGGATCACCAAGCCTGCCATTCGCCGTCTGGCTCGTAGAGGAGGCGTGAAGCGTATCTCCGGCCTCATCTACGAGGAGACCAGGGGAGTCCTCAAAATCTTCCTCGAGAATG
>NC_044931.1:13301255-13302163 GCF_003576645.1 Ipomoea triloba | reverse complement strand
CAAAGCATAATTACCTATTAGTGACCTGTAATAACAGGTAAATGTAAATATCACTTTTTTAGCATAAAATGGGTCAAATGAGGCACCGAACTTTTTCGGAAAAATCAATTAGGCACTCAAACCTTTTAAAATTGAAATTAGGTACATAAACATGTAAATTTAGTTTATAAGGCATAATTACCTGTTAGTAACCTGTAATACCAATTAAATTTAAATGTCACTTTTTTTTTGCATAAAATTTGTCTAATAGGCATCAATTAGGCTCTCAAACTATTTAACGTTGCAATTTGGTACATAAACATGCAAATTTAGTTCATTGAGGCATAATTACCTGTTAGTAACCTGTAATACCAATTAAATTTAAATGTCACTTTTTTTTTGCATAAAATTTGTCTAATAGGCATCAATTAGGCTCTCAAACTATTTAACGTTGCAATTTGGTACATAAACATGCAAATTTAGTTCATTGAGGCATAATTACCTGTTAGTGACCTGTAATATAGGTAAATGTAAATATCACTTTTTTAGCATAAAATGTATCAAAGGTAAATGTAAATATCACTTTTTTAGCATAAAATGTATCAAATGTAAATGTAAATATCACTTTTTTAGCATAAAATGTATCAAATAGGCCAGTAAATATCACTTTTTTAGCATAAAATGTATCAAATAGGCCATCGAACTTTATCTGAAAAATCAATTAGGCACTCAAACCTTTTAAAATTGAAATTACGTACATAAACATGTTAATTTAGTTTATAAGGCATAATTACCTGTTAGTGACCTGTAATACCAGTTAAATTTAAATGTAACTTTTTTTTTGCATAAAATTTGTCAAATTGGCATCAATTAGGCTCTCAAACTATTTAACGTTGCAATTTGGTACATAAACATGCCAATTTACTTCA
>NC_044931.1:13299494-13300255 GCF_003576645.1 Ipomoea triloba | reverse complement strand
TCGGTCTACTAGGATCTCCCTAGGTTTGGCCTTTCTTTTTGTCTTTCTCCTTGTGGCTAGGTTTATTTCAAGATTGAGAGGGAGTAGGCCTTGGTTGACCCTAGCCCTCGTTTGCATTGACCCTACAAAAATGTTGAAAGAATCAAAGTTTACAACACGAACAAAAAGTAGTTGTTTTAGGGAGGTTAGTACAAACAAAGTAAAAACAACAAGTGAATTGAAGTCAAAACGTTGCGAATATTCCAAAGATAAAACACAAGTCAATATCAACCGTTTGCCCTCTCTAGCGACGACGCCATTTGATTTACTGTTGTTTTGTGGTTGTTAAAATAAAAGATTGTTGGGGTTACCCCGGGTTGTGTCGGCATCTAGGGAGGTCAAATTAGAAGTATTGACAAGTCTTTAATCAATGGAATATGTAGCATTTACTCATTCGCGTCATTGTCACAAAGTATCAAAGAATATTGAATGAATGAATGTAGTAGTAAACGAGATACAAAGAAAATTGTTGAAATCAATAAGGAAAATCTAGGAAAATGAATTTCTAGTGAGCCATGATGCATCATAGTGTGTTTATGGTTAATGAAAAATTGCATTGCAAATGTGGTTATTCTCGGGAGGTTTAGGAAATACCATTCTCCTCTCGGTCTACTAGGATCTCCCTAGATTTGGCCTTTCTTTTTGTCTTTCTCCTTGTGGCTAGGTTTATTTCAAGATTGAGAGGGAGTAGGCCTTGGTTGGCCCTAGCCCTCGTTTGCATT
>NC_044931.1:13298122-13299203 GCF_003576645.1 Ipomoea triloba | reverse complement strand
CGAACAAAAAGTAGTTGTTTTAGGGAGGTTAGTACAAACAAAGTAAAAACAACAAGTGAATTGAAGTCAAAACGTTGCGAATATTCCAAAGATAAAACACAAGTCAATATCAACCGTTTTGCCCTCCCTAACGACGACGCCATTTGATTTACCGCTGTTTTGTGGTTGTTAAAATAAAAGATTGTTGGGGTTACCCCGGGTTGTGTCGGCATCTAGGGAGGTCAAATTAGAAGTATTGACAAGTCTTTAATCAATGGAATATGTAGCATTTACTCATTCGCGTCATTGTCACAAAGTATCAAAGAATATTGAATGAATGAATGTTGTAGTAAACGAGATACAAAGAAAATTGTTTAAATCAATAAGGAAAGTCTAGGAAATGAATTTCTAGTGAGCCATGATGCATCATAGTGTGTTATGGTCAATGAAAAATTGCATTACAAAGGTGGTTATTCTCGGGAGGTTTAGGAAGTACCATTTTCCTCGCGGTCTACTAGGATTTCCATAGGTTTGGCCTTTCTTTTTGTCTTTCTGCTTGTGGCTCGGTTTATTTCAAGATTGAGAGGGAGTAGGTCTTGGTTGGCCCTAGCCCTCGTTTGCATTGACCCTACAAAAATGTTGAAAGAATCAAAGTTTACAACACGAACAAAAAGTAGTTGTTTTAGGGAGGTTAGTACAAACAAAGTAAAAACAACAAGTGAATTGAAGTCAAAACGTTGCGAATATTCCAAAGATAAAACACAAGTCAATATCAACCGTTTTGCCCTCCCTAGCGACGACGCCATTTGATTTACTGCTGTTTTGTGGTTGTTAAAATAAAAGATTGTTGGGGTTACCCCGGGTTGTGTCGGCATCTAGGGAGGTCAAATTAGAAGTATTGACAAGTCTTTAATCAATGGAATATGTAGCATTTACTCATTCGCGTCATTGTCACAAAGTATCAAAGAATATTGAATGAATGAATGTTGTAGTAAACGAGATACAAAGAAAATTGTTTAAATCAATAAGGAAAGTCTAGGAAATGAATTTCTAGTGAGCCATGATGCATCATAGTGTGTTATGGTCAATGAAAAATTGCATT
>NC_044931.1:13296059-13297122 GCF_003576645.1 Ipomoea triloba | reverse complement strand
TTTTCTAATAAATGTCTATTTAATTCTCTTCCTATGCAATTTAAGACTAAAGTTGTCATGTTGGACTAAAATAAATTTTATTATATTGATATATGGATGGTTTGGCCGAGTGGTCTAAGGCGCCAGATTTAGGCTCTGGTCCGAAAGGGCGTGGGTTCAAATCCCACAACCGTCACATGTTTGCAAACATAATCTCCGCTATATATAATATGATATGGGAATTTATTATCCATAGCCCGCCTTCCATCTTTGCCTAGTTCTAAATAATGGTACGAGTAGTGTTTTGAATATCGAAAATTTTATTGTTGCTTACTGAATATAAAATTATCATATTGGACAAATTAAATAGTGCAAAATTTGAAACAAGTAGAATTATTTTCTAATAAATGTCTATTTAATTCTCTTCCTATGCAATTTAAGACTAAAGTTGTCATGTTGGACTAACATAAATTTTATTGTATTGATATATGGACGGTTTGGTCGAGTGGTCTAAGGCGCTAGATTTAGGATCTGGTCCGAAAGGGCGTGGGTTCAAATCCCACAACCGTCACATGTTTGCAAACATAATCTCCGCTATATATAATATGATATGGGAATTTATTATCCATAGCCCGCCTTCCATCTTTGCCTAGTTCTAAATAATGGTACGAGTAGTGTTTTGAATATCGAAAATTTTATTGTTGCTTACTGAATATAAAATTATCATATTGGACAAATTAAATAGTGCAAAATTTGAAACAAGTAGAATTATTTTCTAATAAATGTCTATTTAATTCTCTTCCTATGCAATTTAAGACTAAAGTTGTCATGTTGGACTAACATAAATTTTATTATATTGATATATGGACGGTTTGGCCGAGTGGTCTAAGGCGCCAGATTTAGGCTCTGGTCCGAAAGGGCGTGGGTTCAAATCCCACAGCCGTCACATGTTTGCAAACATAATCTCCGCTATCCGTTAAAATCCATCCTTAAAAACTTCAGTCAAAAAAAAAAATTAATACAATATGTGAATGTGAATTTATTATCCATATTTGTCTAATTCTATACTATACCATTATTTGGT
>NC_044931.1:13294237-13295059 GCF_003576645.1 Ipomoea triloba | reverse complement strand
TAGATAGTATTGGCAATAACACGCCCTCTAGTTCCTATACCTTATCACTCAATTAATCAACTATTTCAAGAAGCATAAACCCTTTCCACACTTAAAAGTGAACATCGTCCTCGATGTTTCCATTAGGAAAGGAGGAAAAAGGATTAGGGTCTTAAAAGATTGTGCATTAAAGCATCTTTCCACACTTAAAAAGTGTGTTATGGGCTTCAAATAAGTTTTCTAAAAAATATTATACCCATTATAACAAAATCATGCGACTCATCCTTTGTGAACCAGGGCAAATGTGCTCGTAAAAATTGGAAGAAAAGTTAGAATGATATACCATACGATGCGTCTACAGCTTTATCTTCAGCTTACTGCCCGTCTATGTTTTTAAGATTGTCGGCTCATCATCCTTTAGCCTTTGGTAATTTAAAAGTAAATCTATGCCTCCGAAATGTTTATCCTGCATTTGTTAGCTCAAACGGGTGCATAGAAGTAAACTTAAAACAACTTAAACAAAATAATAGCCGTAAAATAAAATTTTCTTAAAAATATTGGGATTATTGGTACGGCCAGACTTGGGAGACTTAGGAAAATTGGATGAAAGAAAATAATGCACGAAAACTGTCCAGAACCTGTCCACACGGTCTTACACTCTCTCCCCTCTCTTGAAGAAGATGAAAGTTTCACTCTCTCCCCTCTCTTGAATTTTTCGGCCAACACAAGCAAAATGGGAAAAAAAATGACTTAAATATTTACCCACTTGGTTGACTAGTCCACTCTTAGGGATAAGATCTAAAATAAAATGGAATAAAATAATCTAAAATATCTTAGCTTAGA
>NC_044931.1:13292383-13293237 GCF_003576645.1 Ipomoea triloba | reverse complement strand
AAAAATGGTTCTACTGACGTATAGAAAGAGTTTTTGTCCACCTTTTTTTGGTTTTTATCGGTGAAGTGTCAAAAACTAATTCTTTGTGGATGCCTATATGGAGATTAATCATGATTGGTTTGTCAAAACTTATGTTCTTACAATCTCATTTTGCCCTTCCTTCAAATCTCACTGGCATAATTCAGTTTTAGCCCAATCAGTGTGATATGCAAATTCCTTCTGTGTAAGAATGATAGTTTAGGTATTGGAGTTATACTACCTAAGATCCTCTAAGATCTCAATAAGCACATTTTTCCTACCAATTTAAGGGATGTTCTCTGATGATTGATTAAATCTTATTTGCATGAAGACGCAGGTATCACAATTCAGAAAACATAGACTCTGTACTTATCTTCAACTTCAATGTGAACATTCATAGTAGTTTTGTTTTGGAGCCTCATTTTCCTTTAGGTATCTAAGTATCTTTTCTCGCCTATTTTACAAATTTATAGCTATTTGAGGCAATGACTTAAGCGTGTAATACTAAATATTTCTGTGGCAGGCCGGTAAGAATTGTTCAGCAAAAGAGGCATGATGGGAAAGTTAAACGGGCTCGTTACATGCCACAAAACCCAAGTATTATTGCCACCAAGACAGTTAGCTCTCAAATTTTCATTTTTGATTGTTCCAAACATCCACACGAGGCTTATATGCATGGTGTTTGCAACCCTGATTTGAGGTTAACTAGCCACAGCGATGAAGGGTATCCCTTGTCGTGGAGTCCATTTAAGCAGGGTCATTTGTTAAGTGGCTCAGAGGATGGCCAATTTTGCATGTGGGATGTTAATTCCACTCCAACGTTTAGGACACTTGAA
>NC_044931.1:13287979-13291383 GCF_003576645.1 Ipomoea triloba | reverse complement strand
CTTATAAGTAACAAAAATTGTATTTTTGATTAGTGTTATATTTGAGCATATAAGTGTGAGATTTGCACATATAAGTATGACATTTGCATGATGATTTAACCCGACCCGACCCATCTCACGAATAAGGATCCGTGAGACGGTCTCACACAAGTGTGACCCTATATATAATAATAATATATTTTTTTATAGATATATATATGCATTCGTACACACATAACATATATATAAAATAATTTTTTTTTTTTTATAAATCATACGGCATACATACATATATACAAAATAAATTTTATTTTATATATTTCTTTCTTTTGGTACATATATAATACGTATGTACATATATTTATATATACTTTTATCTAACAAAACATACTTGTATATATTTATATAAATACAAAAATAAAAATATGTTTATTCTCATTTTATACTCCATTATCTTCTTTTTTTTTGAAAACCAACCAAATATGCATATATTAAATCAAAGGTGCAATAGAGTCGGGTGGGATAGAATCCCAGCAAAAAGCGCTAGCCTGAGTAAAAGCTAACGAAGCAAACGAGTGAGCGGCTAGATTCGCAGATCTAGAAACCATCCTCACTGAGCAAGTAGTAAAAGTTGACATTATTGCCTTGGAGGCATTAACAGAGTAAGCAACATATGAATAAAGAGACCTATGATCCGATGCAAGCAAATGTTGTAAGTTGACACAATCCGTGTAAAGAGCTACTGTGGACACACCTCGATCTTTAATCCATGAAAGCACCTCTTTACAAGCCATTGATTCGGCCATGAGCGGGGAGAAGCAGTCCTGCAAGGGGCCGTTGAAAGCCGCAGCGAAAATGCCTCCTAGAGAGTAGAGCACCGCGCCCACCGTAGCTTTCCTTGAAGATTGCAGATATCCGGCATTGAAGAAGCAGGTGTGCTGGTCGTCGGCGAAGTGAGGTGCTGTAGCAGCAGTGACGCCGTCCTGTTGTGCTCCTGCCGTGGGGGCATGCAGCTGTTGAGTGTGCACCAGCCGCCAAGAGTGAACAGCCGACAATGCCATCCTCCAAGTGGTTCGCGCCGTCGGCATGCAGTGATCCCAAACCGCCTTGTTACGTGCACGCCAGATGAAATACAGTACCGCCACTGCTGTAAGGAGCTGATCAGCCGTAAGAGTAGTCATAACATTAGTGAGCCACATGTCAAAAGAGTCACCCAACAAACTAGAAGTTGGAATGAATGACTCATGCCAAACCATCTTTGAAAAATCACACCAAATAAATGTATGCATTAGACTCTCATGTTCAAGACCACACATAGGGCATGTTGGGTCTACTTCCACCCTCTTTATAATCAAGTTTGGGGTGATGGGGAGGACATCAGTAAGAGCTCTCCATAGGAGAAACTTCCACTTGGGAGGTGCTTTAATTTTCCACAAAGATTGCCACTTATCAAAAGACCCCGGGTGAGTGCTAAACTCGCCTCTAATGCACCTATAACCCTCCTTAACCGTATAACATCCCCTGGGGTCCCCGGCCCAAAACCATGAATCCTCATAATCCGGGCTCACCAGGACACTCTGAATACATACAACGTCAGCCGGGTCAAACAGATCTTGCAGAATTTCCTGATCCCACATATTAGTGGAGGGATCAATTAATCCTGAAACCATTGAACCATTAAGCTCCTTGGGCATCTCAATCTGAATCATTGGGCCAGTATCATCCTGGAGCCACGGGTGACCCCAAATGAGTGTGGACCTGCCATTTCCTATTCTCCTCCTAGCACCAGAACAAACCAAATCTTGTGCAGCCATTATGCTCCGCCAACAAAAGCTGGGGCAACTCCCAACAGAAGCCTCAATGAATGAGGTTTTCGAAAAATACCTGGCCTTATACAAACGAGCTACCAAGCTGCGTGGATTAGACAAGAATCGCCAAGCTTGTTTGCCTAGCATTGCCATATTAAAAGCCTTAAGATCCTTAAAACCCTATCCACCAAACTTCTTAGGAACACATGGATGATTCCAGGCCTTCCAATGAATCCCCTTATTTCCTCCTGAGCCTCACCAATACCGATTCATAGCCCGTTCAATAGACATACAGACAGAATCAGGAAGCAAAAAGACACTCATTGAAAAAGTAGGCATAGACTGAGCCACACTTTCCAAGAGGACCTCCTTACCAGCCCGTGAGAGTAATCTTTTATTCCATGAGCCAACCCTGCTTCTGATCTTATCCTCAATATAAGAAAAAACCGCCCTCTTGTTTCTTCCTATAAAGGAAGGCAAGCCGAGATATTTACCAAAATTAGGAGCTTGAGACACGCCCAGTACCGTAGCGACCAACCCCCTGTCTATCTCAGAGGTGTTTCTGCTAAAGCACACACTTGATTTATGATAATTAACAGCTTGCCCTGACATTTCTTCATATTCATTGAGGCACTGCTTGATAACCCCAGCTTCTTGGGCATTAGCCTTAAAAAATAGAAGACTATCATTAGCAAAAAATAAGTGCGAAATAGGAGGAGCCCCCCTAGCTACTCTGCAGCCATGGAAGTACCCTCTGGACTCCGCTTGTTGTAACAATAATGATAGCCCCTCTGCACAAATAATAAACAAATATGGTGAAAGGGGATCTCCCTGTCTGATTCCTCTTGTGGGTGTGACCTGACCAACAATCTCACCATTCACCAGAAAATTATAGGACACAGTAGTGACACACATCATGATAAGATTCACCCAGTTAACTGCAAAGCCCAGAGCTAAGAGCATGTTGCGAAGGAAGGGCCACTCTATGCGGTCATAACCTTTCGCCATATCTAGTTTGAGAGCACCCCATCCGACCATCCCATTCTATTTCCTGTTTAAAAAATGGCCTATCTCCGCAGCAATCAGAATATTATCAGTAATAAGCCTATCAGGAATAAATGCACTCTGGGATTCAGATATTACATCCCCCAGCAGCGGTTTCATTCTGTTTGCTATCATCTTACAATTGTATTTACATGAAATTTTAGAGTATATATAAGTTCATAAAAATATACATGTACTCTATTTTATTTATTTAGCAAACCAACTACAGTATTTACATATACATGGTCCAAGGTACATAATGAATACATTTTCATATCTATAATAATATATATATATATATATATATCCATACGTAAAATTTTATTTTATTTTATTTTATTTTATTTTATTTTTATCATAAGAACCTCCATGTAATTATGGCTATATACTTAACCAAATATTTGCATTAACTTTACACTATAAATATCCATCAATTTTTCCAAATAGGTAAAATAAATCTCTACAAGAGATAATACTTGATATTTGAGAAAATATTTCATGCTTCATAAATTCTATATCATGACTTCAAATCATCATAAATTTATCATACATTAACATAAAATGGGCAAAGCA
>NC_044931.1:13286159-13286979 GCF_003576645.1 Ipomoea triloba | reverse complement strand
TACCTTTTGGGATGACCATGTAGCCAAACTGGAACCACTCTGCCGATCTGCTTCGAAGGACCCTGTGGTTGTGTTGATCCAATTCTGTAGAATCAAACTTGGTGGTAGAGGTTAGTAAAAATCAACATTTTTTTTAATAAACATTTTTTTAAAACTACCCTAGATAGTAGTTTTAAACTGTTTAATCAACATTTTTTTTTTCTAGATGGTGATGTGAAAATATCTTCTTCATATGATGTTACTCAACTCCTAATTGATGTGGACTGCCCTGAGATTCAGAACTTCAAAGAGAGGTATCAACATCTTTAATTCATATTCCTGTTTTCTATTACTTTTAATTCAAAAACTTGCTTTTAAATTATTAAACCTTCTACAGTCTGTTGGACATTGGTGAACAAACTCCAATGCGCAGTATAGGTTCAATGACAAGCTTCAGTTTCACAAACAGCATTGAAGATTCAACCAGTAGGAAGATGGAGTTGACTACCATTTCTGAGATCTATGAGAATGAAATGGTAAAAACATTTTTTTTTCTTCACAATTTCTATTTAATATTTCATAAAGACCTTTAAGATGATTTAAAATTATCTTGGCAGCATGGAGAATTCTGGGTTGCTGCCAAGATCAATGGTATTGAAAAATCCAATGAATGGTGTTATAGTTCATGTCGAAAACTGGGATGCAACAAGAAACTTAAAATGTTAGAAGGTGATCTCAAATGTACAAAGTGTAACATGACTTGGAAAAATGGAGTTCTAAGGTATAAACTTAGGCTTAGGGCTGTTGACATGAAGGGTACTGCTGCCTTTATTTTGTGGGA
>NC_044931.1:13278057-13279863 GCF_003576645.1 Ipomoea triloba | reverse complement strand
TTTATTTTATTTCTTAATTCAATTCAAATCAATTGTTTTTAGTTCATTTATCAATAGCAATGCTAGGTACCCATGAACCCAAATTTAATTTTGTTCATCACAATTTCCTTGGGTTAATTGTGTCATTTTGCAAACAGATTCACAAATCTTCCTAAATGACCAACGTACATCTCAAACAATACCAATACGGTCAAATATATCAAAACAATGCATTGAACCACAAAAAGAGTTGGGTCTAACACCAACACCAAATATTGGTATGTTATTCTAATTGCAAGTTTCTAATGCAGCTATTATCATTGTATTAAATTTTATGTAATCATATTGACATATATATCTAAATTGCTTACATTTATGTAGTTGCATACATGGATATCGGTGACCCAAACAATATATGTGAACATTGCAATGCAATCTATTGGTATGAGGAGCGTGTTAATAAGGCAGTGCGTAGCGGAACAACTAAATATTCAACGTGCTGTGGTCATGGGAAGATCAAATTGCCAAAGATGGTGCCACCTCCAAAAAGGATTTTCAACTTATTCTTTGCAAGAGGAAAGAAACGGAATGAATTTCTAAAGCACATAAGAAGCTTCAATAACATGTTTTCTTTTACATCCTTGGGGGCTAAGGTTGATAAATCAATCAACCTTGGAAATTGCCCACCAATATTTAGGATAAATGGGCAAAATTATCATTTGATGGGAGGATTAATGCCCGATCCTGGAAAGAGTCCAAAGTTTGCTCAATTATACATCCATGATACAGAGAACGAAGTAGAGAACCGCATAAATGCATTCAGGTAATACGATGCTCTATTTTTTTAATATGATATTAGTTACTATTAATTTAGTATAACAAAATTCTAACAACAATATGCTAATCTAATGTAATTGAATTTTTTAAATAGTGGTGCTGACCCCAATGACCAAACGCATGTTGATATAGTTCAAGATATCAAGCAAGATCTAGATGAGCACAATGTGTTGGTGCAATCATTTCGTTGGGCAAAAAATCAGATTGACAACAATCCAGAAGTTAATTTTAGGATGAGGTTGATTGGTAAGCGTCAAAGTGATGCAAGGACGTACAATCTACCCACTGTTTCAGAGGTGGCTGCTTTAATTGTTGGCGATCTAGACCACACACTCGGGCAACGGGACATAATAGTGGAGACCAAGGCTGGATCACTCAAGAGGATAAACGAGCTCAACCCAGCGTATTTGCCATTGCAATATCCCCTTTTATTCCCTTTAGGCGAAGATGGCTATCGAGAAGACATACAATACTGCACAGCATCCAATAAACCAACCGCTGCTAGGGTTCGGGTATCGCAGCGTGAATACTTTGCATACAAGATACATGACAGGTTCGGTGAACTGTCTTTGCTGTCATACGCCAAGCGATTATTCCAACAATTCTTGGTCGATGCATACACGATGGTAGAGTCGGGCAGACTACAGTACATAAGAAATAATCAGAAGGCATTGCGGTGTGAAGCATACAAGGGGTTGTCTGACGCGTTAACAAGGGGAGAGGTTGATACAAACAAGCAAGGTAAGCGAATCATCTTACCGTCGACATTCACTGGCGGTGCCCGATATATGATTCAGAATTATCAGGATGCGATGGCCATATGCAGACATAAGGGGTATCCAAACTTATTTATAACCTTCACATGCAACCCAAAGTGGCCTGAGATCCAAAGATATATGGACAAATGCAACCTCAACGCAGAAGACAGACCAGACATTGTATCTAGGGTCTTCAAGATTAAGTTAGATGCTTTAGTCAAAGAGATACGCA
>NC_044931.1:13269699-13273452 GCF_003576645.1 Ipomoea triloba | reverse complement strand
AGTAAGTTCTATGGATTCTATCATTGTAATATACATAATAAGTTCACATAATACTATTTAATTTCAGTCCGTGCAACGCACGGGTATCATACTAGTTACTTATAAAACGGGCTTTTCCAGTTGCCAGTCACCCCCATTCAGCGCCATAAACCCATAACAAATAGTCAACAACCTTAATTAACTCGTAAGAAGAAGACGATCGCCATTCGCCATGAAAGAAGAATCAAAGCAAATTTTGAGAATCTTAGAAGCCCTCAAACAAGCCTCAAAAGAACTCCAAACCAACGCCGCTTCCAAATTGCTCGACTCCGACTCGCCGTCTCCGGCTATCAAAGCTTTACTGGAACTCGGCGGAGCTGAGTCCGACTCGCTTCTCGCCGCCGACCCGCAGCTGAACGCCCTTACCGCCCATCTCTCCGACCTCAAGTCTCTAATCTCCACCTCCGAGGTTAAGCATGGCCGGTTTACCTCGTTCTTGGCTCGCCGTGTTAGGTCCCACGAGATCTCCAGGCTCGCCGGCTCCGTCGAGGCCGAAATCCAAGCCTGGATTGACCGGGAAACCATCGTGAGCCTCACTTCTCAGCTCCGGCGTTTCCGGTCTCTCGACCCGGCGCCGCACGAGGAATCGGTGATCGAGGAGAATTTGATCAATTTCCGCGAAACACTCGCGAGAGGGTTCGATTTAAGCCTCCAAGATTTGCTTCTCAGATCGCGGACATTCGCGGAGCTGGAGTGGGTGGTGTGCAGCGGTGATTGCACCAAAGGTGTTCGACAAAATGCTGCTTACGCGTTGAAAGAGCTAGTCCTGTTCAACAAGGATGTGTTCGTGGGGCAAGTCCTCACAGGAGGAATCATCAAAGCTTTAGCATCAATGGGCTCAAAATGGTCGATGGAAGTCCTATCATCTCTAATCAAAGCGATCAGAAGCCCTCTGGTGGACGAAATCCACTCAAACGGCGGAATCCCCATCATCATCTCCTATCTGCAGAGCTCCCAAGACTCAGAATTCAACGCCATGGCCATGGACTGCGTTCTAGAAATCGCTTATTTCGGGCGGAAAGAAGCAATTGAGGCGATGCTGAAAGAGGGGTTGATCAAAAGGCTTGTGGAAATGCAGAGGTCTGAGCTGGGAGGAGACTTGATTGATCAGAGTGAAGGTGGGAAATCTGGGAAGAAGAATGAGAAGATGTTGTTGGCAAAGCATCATCCATTTGCGAGCTGTGTAGCAAGATTTGCAGTGCAGATGGAGGTGGGAGAAGGGTTGAGGCAGAGAGAGAAGAGGGCAATGAAGCAGGAAGTGTTGAAGAGAGTGAGAGAGACCTCTGCATCTGATGCTGAAACTGCCACCATTATTGCAGAGGTCTTGTGGGGTTCATCACCTTGAAAACATCAATCTCAGTTAGCAACAAAAAGAAAAAAAAAACCCAGAAAATTAAACATGAGGTATAGGATGCAATTTTGTGTTTTATTTTCTGGGATCTTTTTTTAGTAATTATGTTGAAGTTCTTGGTGTAATTCACCATAGATTTGTTTGTGCTGTAAATTAGTGAATAAGATATATATGCATTTCCTTTTAAATGGATTGCATTTTAGTTATTAATCCATTTCCAACATACTTAATAATGATATCACTCTTCTCATAATTTTTTATTGTTTTTAATTTCTTTGTGACATTTCCTCAAGAAAAGTACATATGTTTCAATTGAGCTGAAGGTGCTTGAGAACTCTTTCTAAATTGTTTAATTCTTATGCACGGTAATAAATTCATATACCCTCTTTTTAATTCTAAATTTTAATTTTCTTAAGTAGTATATGATACGTCTAGTTTCTTTTAATAATGATTCATATACCCTCTTTTAATTGAGGAGTAGTCTAAATTTATATGATCTTTTTGTAATATTTTTAGCACACTATAATCTATTAATAGTATATGTTTAAATCTGAGAATTTCTTTATAAAAAATAGTAGTGGTGTCATCAAGCCATAAAATGTTTTGCATTTTTTTTGTAATTGTCTATACAATTCTTTGTGTATGTGAAAATAAAAGGAGAAGGTAAAAGCTAGTTGTATTCTCTTTATAATTTTATCTCAATTGGGAATTATACATATATAAGAGCATCTCCATCAATATATTTTGGTGTGATTTTTGAGGAACCTTAGCTTATGTGGGAGAGGGAGAGGGAGAGGAGAGAGAATAACAAAAGCCTCATTGAATGCATTGATTTTTGGCAGAATAATGGGACCTACCAAGGAAAATTTCATTTCGTGGCCATCTCGCGTGAAACCCGACGCTTTATTCATTTTCTTTTCTTTTTTTCCTTATTTTTTTTGGGTTTTCAACTTTGTTTTGCTTTTTATTTTCTTCTCTTCAAAAACTACAAGTATCGGAGATGCTCATATCGCGATGGAGGGGTAGGATGGATTTTTGAAAAAGAAAAAAAGATTAAATATGTATAATTGCATTGCAAATAAAAACTAAAAAGGCTTGGCTATTATTATTGAAGAAGAAGCTATTGTGGACCTAAGTACCTAACCCCAAATAAATAAATAAACAAATAGTATATAGGGATTTGGTTGGCTATTATTGATCTCACAATAATATTAAAAAAAAAATGTTATTGCAACATGGAATTTTGATGGTCAAAGACACATGATGGCACAAAGGTAGCAAAACATAGCATATTCCTTGGATGGGTCCATTTGTTTATCAAATAAACATGTGGTTTATTACTATTGGGTGGTGGCCTAGAAGGTGGACGTATACAAAATAATAATCTTAGATGTTATTGAATAATCATATCCTCTAATGGTCTACAATCTGAAGCCAAACTCTGAATTATATGTTTCAACTCCGTGTCTCCGTGTGCCGAAATCTTAGGTGACGTTTGGTTCATGCAATGCATTGAAAATAAAATATTATTTTGTAGAATAAATCTATTTCATTGTTTAATTTGAGTTTTATAACAAGGAATTGAATTTTACAAAATGAGTTATTTCTTTTGCAATGAAAATAGTCATTCTCAGTGTCCTCTTGATATTACAGGGCGTTTGGTTAGAGGACAAAAATTATAATTTTGTGAAAAAAAATAATATAGAAATAAAATAGGAATTTAAGTTACATTGTTTGACACAAAATAATAAAATTATTGAGAATAGAAAGAGAAGAAAGTGATATAAAGACTAAAATGTCCTTGTGTAATAATAATAATAATATTATTATTATTATTTTCATTTTTATTTTTATTTTTATTTCTTTTTTCCTTTTCCAATTTGCTGTTTAATTCCAATTCATTAGGGGCTCATGAATTGTAATTTAATGGTTTGAGGGAATTACAATTCTTTTCAACCAAACAATAGAGTTTTCATTGAAAAGGAATTTCAATTGCAGCCAACCAAACACCTTGTTAGTTATTCTTAACATGTCCGCACGGGCTTAACTCATTGATTCAGTAGACATTCGGGGGAAGAGAGCAATGTTTGAACCTCAGCAGCGGCAGTGTGGGGTTTATGCCTGTCTTAAATCAATGTGATTTATTACATCCTCCCAAATGCTCTGTCGGGCATTTTGAGAGAAGTTAGAATAGCTATTTTATTATTCCAAATATACCCTTAAAACCCTACATATAAATGCAATATTTCTAAGCTTCTTAATTTCAAGCTCCAACAATTAATTTGTCAGTTTCTCATCATAACTAAAGTACGATAATATGCTTCTTTTTTTTTTCTTTCTTTTTTTTTTTTTTTTACAATTTC
>NC_044931.1:13265697-13268699 GCF_003576645.1 Ipomoea triloba | reverse complement strand
CCGAAGTTTAGCGTGCTTGGGCGAGAGTAGTACTAGGATGGGTGACCCCCTGGGAAGTCCTCGTGTTGCATCCCCCACCATCTTTTTAATCTTTCTTGTAAACCGCTGGACCGCTCGCTAAGGGTACTATCCTTTTAAACCGCTAAGCGAGAGAAGTTGCGCGGAGAGAGAGGGTCAAGTACATTTTGCGCGCAGTACGTGACGGACCCCCTGGGAAGTCCTCGTGTTGCATCCCCCACCCTCTTTTTAATCTTTCTTTTAAACCGCTGGACCGCTCGCTAAGGGTACTATCCTTTTAAACCGCTAAACCGCTAAGCGGGAGGGGAGGCGCGGGGGGAGGGGGACAAGGACATTTTGCGCGCAGTACGCGACGGATGCGATCATACCAGCATTAATGCACCGGATCCCATCAGAACTCCGAAGTGAAGCGTGCTTGGGCGAGAGTAGTACTAGCATCCCCCACCCTCTTTTTAATCTTTCTTGTAAACCGCTGGACCGCTCGCTAAGGGTACTATCCTTTTAAACCGCTAAACCGCTAAGCGGGAGGGGAGGCGCGGGGGGAGGGGGACAAGGACATTTTGCGCGCAGTACGCGACGGATGCGATCATACCAGCATTAATGCACCGGATCCCATCAGAACTCCGAAGTGAAGCGTGCTTGGGCGAGAGTAGTACTAGCATCCCCCACCCTCTTTTTAATCTTTCTTGTAAACCGCTGGACCGCTCGCTAAGGGTACTATCCTTTTAAACCGCTAAACCGCTAAGCGGGAGGGGAGGCGCGGGGGGAGGGGGACAAGGACATTTTGCGCGCAGTACGCGACGGATGCGATCATACCAGCATTAATGCACCGGATCCCATCAGAACTCCGAAGTGAAGCGTGCTTGGGCGAGAGTAGTACTAGCATCCCCCACCCTCTTTTTAATCTTTCTTGTAAACCGCTGGACCGCTCGCTAAGGGTACTATCCTTTTAAACCGCTAAACCGCTAAGCGGGAGGGGAGGCGCGGGGGGAGGGGGACAAGGACATTTTGCGCGCAGTACGCGACGGATGCGATCATACCAGCATTAATGCACCGGATCCCATCAGAACTCCGAAGTGAAGCGTGCTTGGGCGAGAGTAGTACTAGCATCCCCCACCCTCTTTTTAATCTTTCTTGTAAACCGCTGGACCGCTCGCTAAGGGTACTATCCTTTTAAACCGCTAAACCGCTAAGCGGGAGGGGAGGCGCGGGGGGAGGGGGACAAGGACATTTTGCGCGCAGTACGCGACGGATGCGATCATACCAGCATTAATGCACCGGATCCCATCAGAACTCCGAAGTGAAGCGTGCTTGGGCGAGAGTAGTACTAGCATCCCCCACCCTCTTTTTAATCTTTCTTGTAAACCGCTGGACCGCTCGCTAAGGGTACTATCCTTTTAAACCGCTAAACCGCTAAGCGGGAGGGGAGGCGCGGGGGGAGGGGGACAAGGACATTTTGCGCGCAGTACGCGACGGATGCGATCATACCAGCATTAATGCACCGGATCCCATCAGAACTCCGAAGTGAAGCGTGCTTGGGCGAGAGTAGTACTAGCATCCCCCACCCTCTTTTTAATCTTTCTTGTAAACCGCTGGACCGCTCGCTAAGGGTACTATCCTTTTAAACCGCTAAACCGCTAAGCGGGAGGGGAGGCGCGGGGGGAGGGGGACAAGGACATTTTGCGCGCAGTACGTGACGGATGCGATCATACCAGCACTAATGCACCGGATCCCATCAGAACTCCGAAGTTAAGCGTGCTTGGGCGAGAGTAGTACTAGCATCCCCCACCCTCTTTTTAATCTTTCTTTTAAACCGCTGGACCGCTCGCTAAGGGTACTATCCTTTTAAACCGCTAAGCGAGAGAAGTTGCGCGGAGAGAGAGGGTCAAGTACATTTTGCGCGCAGTACGTGACGGATGCGATCATACCAGCACTAATGCACCGGATCCCATCAGAACTCCGAAGTTAAGCGTGATTAGGCGAGAGTAGTTCTAGGATGGGTGAGCCCCTGGGAAGTCCTCGTGTTGCATCCCCCACCCTCTTTTTAATCTTTCTTTTAAACCGCTGGACCGCTCGCTAAGGGTACTATCCTTTTAAACCGCTAAACCGCTAAGCGAGAGAAGTTGCGCGGAGAGAGAGGGTCAAGTACATTTTGCGCGCAGTACGTGACGGATGCGATCAAACCAGCACTAATGCACCGGATCCCATCAGAACTCCGAAGTTAAGCGTGCTTGGGCGAGAGTAGTACTAGGATGGGTGACCCCCTGGGAAGTCCTCGTGTTGCATCCCCCACCCTCTTTTTAATCTTTCTTTTAAACCGCTGGACCGCTCGCTAAGGGTACTATCCTTTTAAACCGCTAAACCGCTAAGCGAGAGAAGTTGCGCGGAGAGAGAGGGTCAAGTACATTTTGCGCGCAGTACGTGACGGATGCGATCATACCAGCATTAATGCACCGGATCCCATCAGAACTCCGTAGCTAAGCGTGCTTGGGCGAGAGTAGTACTAGGATGGGTGACCCCCTGGGAAGTCCTCGTGTTGCATCCCCCACCCTCTTTTTAATCTTTCTTTTAAACCGCTGGACCGCTCGCTAAGGGTACTATCCTTTTAAACCGCTAAACCGCTAAGCGAGAGAAGTTGCGCGGAGAGAGAGGGTCAAGTACATTTTGCGCGCAGTACGTGACGGATGCGATCATACCAACACTAATGCACCGGATCCCATCAGAACTCCGAAATTAAGCGTGCTTGGGCGAGAGTAGTACTAGGATGTGTGAGCCCCTGGGAAGTCCTCGTGTTGCATCCCCCACCCTCTTTTTAATCTTTCTTTTAAATCGCTGGACCGCTCGCTAAGGGTACTATCCTTTTAAACCGCTAAACCGCTAAGCGAGAGAAGTTGCGCGGAGAGAGAGGGTCAAGTACATTTTGCGCGCAGTACGTGACGGATGCGATCATACTAGCACTAATGCACCGGATCCCATCAGAACTC
>NC_044931.1:13263768-13265220 GCF_003576645.1 Ipomoea triloba | reverse complement strand
TACGTGACGGATGCGATCATACTAGCACTAATGCACCGGATCCCATCAGAACTCCGAAGCTAAGCGTGCTTGGGCGAGAGTAGTACTAGGATGGGTGACCCCCTGGGAAGTCCTCGTGTTGCATCCCCCACCCTCTTTTTAATCTTTCTTTTAAACCGCTGGACCGCTCGCTAAGGGTACTATCCTTTTAAACCGCTAAACCGCTAAGCGAGAGAAGTTGCGCGGAGAGAGAGGGTCAAGTACATTTTGCGCGCAGTACGTGACGGATGCGATCATACCAGCACTAATGCACCGGATCCCATCAGAACTCCGAAGTTAAGCGTGCTTGGGCGAGAGTAGTACTAGGATGGGTGACCCCCTGGGAAGTCCTCGTGTTGCATCCCCCACCCTCTTTTTAATCTTTCTTTTAAACCGCTGGACCGCTCGCTAAGGGTACTATCCTTTTAAACCGCTAAACCGCTAAGCGAGAGAAGTTGCGCGGAGAGAGAGGGTCAAGTACATTTTGCGCGCAGTACGTGACGGATGCGATCATACCAGCACTAATGCACCGGATCCCATCAGAACTCCGAAGTTAAGCGTGCTTGGGCGAGAGTAGTACTAGGATGGGTGACCCCCTGGGAAGTCCTCGTGTTGCATCCCCCACCCTCTTTTTAATCTTTCTTTTAAACCGCTGGACCGCTCGCTAAGGGTACTATCCTTTTAAACCGCTAAACCGCTAAGCGAGAGAAGTTGCGCGGAGAGAGAGGGTCAAGTACATTTTGCGCGCAGTACGTGACGGATGCGATCATACCAGCACTAATGCACCGGATCCCATCAGAACTCCGAAGTTAAGCGTGCTTGGGCGAGAGTAGTACTAGGATGGGTGACCCCCTGGGAAGTCCTCGTGTTGCATCCCCCACCCTCTTTTTAATCTTTCTTTTAAACCGCTGGACCGCTCGCTAAGGGTACTATCCTTTTAAACCGCTAAACCGCTAAGCGAGAGAAGTTGCGCGGAGAGAGAGGGTCAAGTACATTTTGCGCGCAGTACGTGACGGATGCGATCATACCAGCACTAATGCACCGGATCCCATCAGAACTCCGAAGTTAAGCGTGCTTGGGCGAGAGTAGTACTAGGATGGGTGAGCCCCTAGGAAGTCCTCGTGTTGCATCCCCCACCCTCTTTTTAATCTTTCTTTTAAATCGCTGGACCGCTCGCTAAGGGTACTATCCTTTTAAACCGCTAAACCGCTAAGCGAGAGAAGTTGCGCGGAGAGAGAGGGTCAAGTACATTTTGCGCGCAATACGTGACGGATGCGATCATACCAGCACTAATGCACCGGATCCCATCAGAACTCCGAAGCTAAGCGTGCTTGGGTGAGAGTAGTACTAGGATGGGTGACCCCCTGGGAAGTCCTCGTGTTGCATCCCCCACCCTCTTTTTAATCTTTTCTTTTAAACCGCTGGACCGCTCGC
>NC_044931.1:13262177-13262768 GCF_003576645.1 Ipomoea triloba | reverse complement strand
CCTCCCTGAAAAGGGAGTGTGAAAAGAAGTTAAAAGGATGGCGTTTTAGTTAGGCCGGAGTCTTGAATATGGAGTCGGCACTCGGTCAACCGTGCCTCCCTGAAAAGGGAGTGTGAAAATAAGTTATAAGGATGGTGTTTTGGTTAGACCGGAGTCCTGAAAAAGTTATAAGGATGGTGTTTTGGTTAGACCGGAGTCCTGAAAAAGGAGTCGGCACTCGGTCAACCGTGCCTCCCTAAAAAGGGAGTGTGAAAAGAAGTCATTAGGATGGTGTTTTGCTTAGGCCGGAGTACTGCAAATGGAGTCGGCACTCGATCAACCGTGCCTCCCTGAAAAGGGAGTGTGAAAAGAAGTCATAAGGATGGCGTTTTGGTTAGGCCGGAGTCCTGAAAATGGAGTCGGCACTCGGTCAACCGTGCCTCCCTGAAAAGGGAGTGTGAAAAGAAGTCATAAGGATGGTGTTTTGGTTAGGCCGGAGTCTTGAAAATGGAGTGGGCACTCGGTCAACCGTGCCTCCCTGAAAAGGGAGTGTGAAAAGAAGTAATAAGGATGGCGTTTTGCTTAGGCCGGAGTCCTGAAAATGGAGTCAGT
>NC_044931.1:13260589-13261177 GCF_003576645.1 Ipomoea triloba | reverse complement strand
ACCCCAATACCTACCTACTATTATTTTATTCAAAGGGAAAGAAAACGGAAGAAGAAGATCTGTGGCGGTGGTCGGAGGCGGACGGAGCTGCGATGGTGGTCGGGGCGGAAGAAGAGCGAGAGCAAACGTAGAAGGTGACCAAAATCGCCGGCTCAAAGCTCCATTAGAGCTCCGGCCGGAGGCCGGCGGTGGAAGCCGAAGTTGAGCAGCAGAGAAGGGCTTTTTGTTTTAGAGAGATACATACATATATATATATATATATATATATACTAGTTTTTCTTATGCGCGATGCGAAAAAAATAGGTGCCCAATATTAGTATTTTATATTAAAATTTGAAATTTATTTAAATTTTAATATAGTAAATAATAATAATAATAATAATGTAAAATATTTTTATAATTGAATATTTATATTTTAAAAAATAACTAGCATATCACTCTAATATTTAATGTGTATATATTATTATTATTATTGAAGAAGATAAGAAAAAATATGGTGGATGCATGTGCATAGTAACAATAGTGGAAAAGATAACGGAAGTTATAACGGTAGGGGTATATTTGTCTAAAATATTATGTAGTACAACT
>NC_044931.1:13257472-13259589 GCF_003576645.1 Ipomoea triloba | reverse complement strand
CACAATTTGAAACCTCCACATTCACACATTTCTGGGCAACTCTACATTCACACAATCATAAATCTACATTCACAATTTCTATACTCTACATTCACACCTTGAAACCTCTACATTCACACATTTTTGGACAACTCTATATTCAGCAATATGTTTACTAGTTATAAAAAAAGACAAAAAAAGACAAAAAGACAAAAACAACGTAGTTTTGGACCCAGGTCCACCTTGCAAGGTGCAAGGTGGACTTGGGTCCACAGCATAATTTTCCATATTCTAGTGGGTGGGCTCACAATACTGTAGTTCATGTAGAGATTAAATTAGTGAAAAACAACAATTTTATAATGTAGTTGTTCCACATACAATATTCTCACACAAAAATAATTACTAGCAAATGAGTTCATTCACCCATGTCGAAAATTTTTCATGATTTATTTGCATGTTCTTAGAGCAACCTCGTTAGTTTAGGTTTTTTATAGGTTTTTTCAGACCAAGGGAGAAAGTGAAGGTAAAAAATTGTGTAAAAAAAAATTAAAGAATTACTCGGGCGCACGCTTTACACCCACCGGAATAGAGTAAGTTTAATTGTAATTTTTCAGTTGTTATGCCATGGACCCGGGTCCACCTTGCATGGTGAACTCGGGTCCATGTTCACAATTTCATAACTCCATGTTCATAATTTTATAACTCCATGTTTACAATTTCATAACTCCATGTTCATAGTTTCATAACTTCATGTTCACAATTTCATAATTTCATGTTCACAATTTCATAGCTCTACGTTCACAATTTCATAACTTTATGTTCACAATTTTATAACTCTATGTTCACAATTTCATAACTATATGTTAATCAGTATCAAAACTCTATATTCAACAGTATAACACAATTTTTGAATCTATATAACAAAATTGTAAATATAGAGTTCAAAAATTGTGAATATTGAGTAATGTAATTTTGTATATTGAAATATAAAATTGTAAATATAGAATTCTAAAATTGTGAACATAGAATTCTAAATGTGTGAACAATTGAACATAGACTCAAGTCCACCTTGCAAGATGGACCCTGGTCCATAACATAATTTGCCGTAATTTTTTGGGTGGACCTACAAAAAACTCTCTCCTATACTCTCTTTCCTCCACCTCATGTTTGACCCACAAAAAACTCCCAAAAAATCACAAATGGTGTTGATGCTCTTACAGGGCGTTTGGTTGGGAGGAGGGAATTAGAGGGGAAAAGATCGAATTGTAATTCGGTGGAATCGCAATTCAATGAATAAAGTAAGAAATTAGAGAGGGGGGGGAGGGGAAGAATTGTAATTCAGTGGAATTGCAATTCAATGAATAAAGTAGGAATTGAAATTACAGTGTTTGCTATGCAGGAATAGGAGTACAGAGAATTGAAAGGTAAGAAGCGACAAAATGATTAAAATGCCCTTATGTTCTAGTAGATGTTGTAGTAGTTGGTTCAATTTTTTTTAGAAAAAGTAGTTGGTTCAACTATTCAACCAACTTGAATAAGATTACTATTAAAACCTATTTTTCACCCATACATGGGTGTTGCATGCACGATGGACACGCAAAGCAGTACAAAAGGAAATAGTACATGAAAATATATATGTTAGACTAATTTTATCTTTAAAATTCTTACTTTTAAAAATGAATCCTATCTTCAAATTTTTTCTACAATACTCTTTCACTTTCAAAAAGCATCATATGTTACCATGGACAACCTTTTTTTTTTTACTTTACAAGCTTACAGTACACATATAACAACAACAAAAGTTATATATATATATATATATATATATATATATATATATATAGGGTTGCACTCTCGTGCGTACTCTCGCTCAAGAGAGAACTGCGGACAAATCACCGCCGTCCACGTGCCCAAATCAACGAATCAGATGCAATTTTTAAAAAATGGCGCGGTGGCATTTTCGTAAATAACTGGAACTTTGGTGCACCTAGTTTCACGTAAAAGTGCACCTAGTTTCACTTACAAGTGCACCTATTTTCACTTACAAGTGCGAGTAATTTACCTTGTTAATATTCATGCACCTATTTTTGCAAATATTTTCACTTACAAATGCAAGTAATTTACCTTGTTAATATTCA
>NC_044931.1:13249166-13249827 GCF_003576645.1 Ipomoea triloba | reverse complement strand
CAAAATGGGATGGAGGGAATATTAACCTTTTTTACTCACTATTACGTGTAGATTGGAAAGTGATAACAATACAGAAAGTACATGTGACAAATCTCTAATAATTAATTAGATAGTAGTTATCAACAAATTTACGTTATTCTGCTCCAATTCAACTATAGAGCACTGTCTACAAGCCCATGCCAACTCCCTAAAATTTTTTAAGAACATATATAAAAATCTCTATGTGCGAACCTTTACAAAGGCAAAAAATTGCTCCTGCATCCGAACAACCACTGCCATTCTCTTCAAGTGAGATGCAAAATGGTGCCTATGCACAATTTGAACAGCATCACCTCCACCCCTGCAGGAGTAGACAATAATTCACAACATATGAGAAGAGTATTGTGTTCAAAGTGCTATTTTGAAATAATAAATGGAAGCCAATCAAGATAAAGAAACCAAAGAAATGCTCAACAGAAATGGAAAAAATTTCAAACCTATTTCAAATGGATTTTAACCATGAGGTGTAGAAATTTATATGAAAAAAAAAAAAGAAAGAAAAAGCCCCGCAAATTAGATACCTCTTGCCAGATAGTTCTTATCGTTGATAAAAACCCACATACATTCCTAGATAAATGTATGCATGTATTTTGCACAATGGCGTGCCACAATCATAAAAAAA
>NC_044931.1:13247419-13248166 GCF_003576645.1 Ipomoea triloba | reverse complement strand
AGGTCTAACAAAGTATTATGGAACTTTTCATACCACTGTTTAGGAGCTTGCTTCAAGCCATACAAAGACTTTTTGAGTCTACATACCTTTTCTTCTTAACCAAGTTCGGCACATCCAAGAGGTTGTTCCATGTAGATTTCTTCTTCCAAATCACCATTGAGAAATGTTGTTTTGACGTCCATCTGGTGGACTAACAACCTGTGCAATGAAGCTAAGGCAAACAGAATACGAATGGTTGAGATTTTTGTTACTGGTGAATAGGTATCAAAGTAATCTTCACCAAATCTCTGAGTGTATCCTTTAGCTACAAGCCTAGCTTTAAANAGACCCATCTGGTCTTAATTTCCTTTTGAAGATCCATTTGCAACCAACTGGTTTACATCCTTTTGGAAGATTTACCAACTCCCAAGTGAGATTTGACTTAATCGAGTCTAACTCACATTTGATGGCTTCTTTCCACAATGTGCAATCAACAGATCGCATAGCATCGTCAAAGGTTTTCGGCTCTTCTTCTAAGACCAATTGACAAACGAAATGATTGCATATTTCATTTATATCTTGCAGTTCAGTTATAAATGTTATAAAATCAGAGCCAAACCTTTTCTCAGTTCTAGGCCTTTTACTTCTTCTAGGTTCACAGGAATCATCTGAAACAATAGTCAAAGGAAGTTGTGCATGCCCACGTAATTGATAACTACTTGCAGACAAGTTGTGAGCATTTTTTAAAGGGAATATGTGTTCGAAGAA
>NC_044931.1:13244863-13246419 GCF_003576645.1 Ipomoea triloba | reverse complement strand
AACATGAGACCTAGATAGGACATTCATTTCCTTTCTTTCTTTAATTGATTACTTTTGTCAAACCTCTTCACCACGATTTCTTTTGCTTTGAATGAATGTTGTAACTCCTGTCTCTTAACATCAAAAATAATACACGCTTGATTCGGTTCAAATTTTCCATCCTCGAGAACACGACACTCGGGGAACTTCTTCTCCCTTTTATCACTATTCACACCTCCCGCTAAAACCAAAACATCAAAACTACAACCTCAATAATATACATAACTCTCAAGGAGATCAAAAGACTCCAACTACAAGTCAATGAATGGTAAATCTTCTCCGTTCATATATCTTGTGTGGTTGATGTTTATCTGGATTTTCTTCTATTTACGACCTGGATAGTAGGTAAATTTAGGGTATGTATAGGTTGCGAGATATCGGACCTATACGAGTCGTAATCGGCCACATCCACACCCTTTGTCCGGGATGCCGAGGCCCGTGAGAAGTTGTGGATAATGCCCCATCCGACTGAGGAACAAGGAGTCCGAAGTTTGACGCCACTCGAAGATGGTGTCGTAGGCTCCCTTGATAGAAACCTAGTTGCATTGCCTAGAACACCCTGTAGTAGTATCAAACATGAGACCTAGATAGGACATTCATTTCCTTTCTTTCTTTAATTGATTACTTTTGTTTTACTTTTGTCAAACCTCTTCACCACGATTTCTTTTGCTTTGAGTGAATCTTGTAACTCCTGTCTCTTAACATCAAAAATAATACACGCTTGATTCGGTTCAAATTTTCCATCCTCGAGAACACGACACTCGGGGAACTTCTTCTCCCTTTTATCACTATTCACACCTCCCGCTAAAACCAAAACATCAAAACTACAACCTCAATAATATACATAACTCTCAAGGAGATCAAAAGACTCCAACTACAAGTCAATGAAAGGTAAATCTTCTCCGTTCATATATCTTGTGTGGTTGATGTTTATCTGGATTTTCTTCTATTTACGACCTGGATAGTAGGTAAATTTAGGGTATGTATAGGTTGCGAGATATTGGACCTATACGAGTCGTAATCGGCCACATCCACACCCTTTGTCCGGGATGCCGAAGCCCGTGAGAAGTTGTGGATAATGCCCCATCCGACTGAGGAACAAGGAGTCCGAAGTTTGACGCCACTCGAAGATGGTGTCATCGGCTCCCTTGATAGAAACCTAGTTGCATTGCCTAGAACACCCTGTAGTAGTATCAAACATGAGACCTAGATAGGACATTCATTTCCTTTCTTTCTTTAATTGATTACTTTTGTTTTACTTTTGTCAAACCTCTTCACCACGATTTCTTTTGCTTTGAGTGAATCTTGTAACTCCTGTCTCTTAACATCGAAAATAATACACGCTTGATTCGGTTCAAATTTTCCATCCTCGAGAACACGACACTCGGGGAACTTCTTCTCCCTTTTATCACTATTCACCCCTCCCGCTAAAACCAAAACATCAAAACTACAACCTCAATAATATACATAACTCTCAAGGAGATCAAAAGACTCCAACTACAAGTCAATGAATGGTA
>NC_044931.1:13243674-13243863 GCF_003576645.1 Ipomoea triloba | reverse complement strand
CCTCAGTCGGTTGGGGCATTTTAAACAAACACTTAGTCTACCACTTCTCCCCGGCCTCGTAATCCCGGACCAAGGGTGGGGATGTGGCCGATTAGGATTCGTATAGGCCCGATATCACGCATCCTATACTTCCCCTAACTTTACTACCTATCCTGGTCGTAAATTGAAGAAAATCAAGATAAACATCAA
>NC_044931.1:13243009-13243405 GCF_003576645.1 Ipomoea triloba | reverse complement strand
AAAGTAAAACAAAAGTAATCAATTAAAGAAAGAAAGAAGATGGATGTCCTATCTAGGTCTCATGTTTGATACTGCTACAGTGTGTTCTAGGCAAGGCAACTAGGTATCTATCAAGGGAGCCCACGTCACCATCACCGAGTGGCGTCACAGTTCGGACTCCCAGTTTCTCAGTCGGTTGGGGCATTTTAAACAAACACGTAGTCTACCACTTCTCCCCGCCCTCGTAATCCCGGACCAAGGGTGGGGATGTGGCCGATTAGGACTCGTATAGGCCCAATATCTCGCAACCTATACTTCCTATAACTTTACTACCTATCCTGGTCGTAAATTGAAGAAAATCAAGATAAACATCAACCCCAGAAGATTTGCCATTTATTGCCATGTAGTGGGAGTCTT
>NC_044931.1:13241721-13242009 GCF_003576645.1 Ipomoea triloba | reverse complement strand
TTTGCTTAGAGTGAATCTTGTAACTAATGTCTCTTAACATCAAAAATATTACACGCTTGATTCGTTTCCAATTTTCCATCCTTGAAAACACGACAATTGGGGAACTTCTTCTCCGTTTTATCACTATCCACACCTCCCACTAAAATCAAAACATCAAAACTACAACCTCACTAATATACATAACTCTCAAGGAGATCAAAAGAGTCCCACTACAAGGCAATGAATGGCAAATCTTCTCCGTTCATATATCTTGTGTGGTTGATGTTTATCTTGATTTGCTTCTATTTA
>NC_044931.1:13240810-13241508 GCF_003576645.1 Ipomoea triloba | reverse complement strand
TACAAGGCAATGAATGGTAAATCTTCTCCGTTCATATATCTTGTGTGGTTGATGTTTATCTTTATTTGCTTCAATTTACGACCAGGATAGTAGGTTAAGTTAGTGGATGTATAGGTTGCGAGATATTGGAACTATACGAGTCCTAATTGGCCACATCCACACCCTTGGTCCGGGATGCCGAGGCCCGGGAGAAGTGGTTGACCAAGTGTTTGTTAAAATGCCCCATCTGACTGAGGAACAAGGAGTCCAAAGTTTGATGCCACTCGGAGATGGTGTCGTGTTCTCCCTTGATAGAAATGTAGTTGCATTGCCTAGAAGACCCTGTAGTAGTATCAAACTTGAGACCTAGATAGGACATTCATTTCCTTTCTTTCGTTAATTGATTACTTTTGTTTTACTTTATTCAAACTCTTCACCATGACTTCTTTTGCTTAGAGTGAATCTTGTAACTAATGTCTCTTAACATCAAAAATATTACACGCTTGATTCGTTTCCAATTTTCCATCCTTGAGAACACGACAATCGGGGAACTTCTTCTCCGTTTTATCACTATCCACACCTCCCACTAAAATCAAAACATCAAAACTACAACCTCACTAATATACATAACTTTCAAGGAGATCAAAAGACTCCCACTACAAGGCAATGAATGGTAAATCTTCTCCGTTCATATATCTTGTGTGGTTGATGTTTATCTT
>NC_044931.1:13238952-13239810 GCF_003576645.1 Ipomoea triloba | reverse complement strand
GACGGATGCGATCATATCAGCACCAATGCACCGAATCCCATCAGAACTCCGAAGTGAAGCGTGCTTGGGCGAGAGTAGTACTAGGATGGGTGACCCCATGGGAAGTCCTCGTGTTGCATCCCCCACCCTCTTTTTAATCTTTCTTTTAAACCGCTGGACCGCTTGTTAAGGGTTCTATCCTTTTAAACCGCTAAACCGCTATGCGAGAGAAGTTGCGCGGAGAGAGAGGGTCAAGTACATTTTGCGCGCAGTACGTGACGGATGCGATCATACCAGCACTAATGCACCGGATCCCATCAGAACTCCGAAGTCAAGCGTGCTTGGGCGAGAGTAGTACTAGGATGGGTGACCCCCTGGGAAGTCCTCGTGTTGCATCCCCACCCTCTTTTTAATCTTTCTTTTAAACCGCTGGACCGCTTGTTAAGGGTTCTATCCTTTTAAACCGCTAAACCGCTATGCGAGAGAAGTTGCGCGGAGAGAGAGGGTCAAGTACATTTTGCGCGCAGTACGTGACGGACCCCCTGGGAAGTCCTCGTGTTGCATCCCCGACCCTCTTTTTAATCTTTCTTTTAAACCGCTGGACCGCTTGTTAAGGGTTCTATCCTTTTAAACCGCTAAACCGCTAAGCGAGAGAAGTTGCGCGGAGAGAGAGGGTCAAGTACATTTTGCACGCAGTACATGACGGATGCGATCATACCAGCACTAAAGCACCGGATCCCATCAGAACTCCGAAGTTAAGCGTGCTTGGGCGAGAGTAGTACTAGGATGGGTGACCCCCTGGGAAGTCCTCGTGTTGCATCCCCCACCCTCTTTTTAATCTTTCTTTTAAACCGCTGGACCGCTCGCTAAGGGTACTAT
>NC_044931.1:13237445-13237741 GCF_003576645.1 Ipomoea triloba | reverse complement strand
CCCCACCCTCTTTTTAATCTTTCTTTTAAACCGCTGGACCGCTCGCTAAGGGTACTATCCTTTTAAACCGCTAAACCGCTAAGCGAGAGAAGTTGCGCGGAGAGAGAGGGTCAAGTACATTTTGCGCGCAGTACGTGACGGATGCGATCATACCAGCACTAATGCACCGTATCCCATTAAAACTCCGAAGTTAAGCGTACTTGGGCGAGAGTAGTACTAGGATGGGTGACCCCCTGGGAAGTCTTCGTGTTGCATCCACCACCCTCTTTTTAATCTTTCTTTTAAACCGCTGGACC
>NC_044931.1:13234045-13236445 GCF_003576645.1 Ipomoea triloba | reverse complement strand
CCAGTGTCCTTTCTTTTAGAATCTGAGCTAATTTTGCGGCTTACCATTCAGTTGCAGTTTGTTAGTAAATAGTGCAAGCTTGCTAGGAGATGTTGAAGAAGTCTTTTAAATAACTTTTTTACTTTTCCCTTCTATTCTCTCTTCTAACTCTCACTCTCAATGAAATTGGTATCAAAGGTCACATATCCTCAAAATCAATGGCGTTTTCCAATCATGAAATGTGAAGGAGGCCTTCTTTGGTGGGTTGTCATCCCATATCGCATATCGGTCTCAATATGAAGAAATTGTGAAATTGATGAGGGCCAACCTAGGAGATGAGCATGAGGTAAGCATCTTCCACACTTGTAATTGCTTTGATACTAATAAGGTGCAAACGGAAGAAAAATCATTTGTTGAAATTAATGATGAGATTGATCATATTGCCTTTGAGATGAAATATATGAATTTTGAGCAACATAATTTCTTGTTGGGAAATAAAGAAAATTTTGGCTCAAAAGATGGGGGTGTGAATTATGTGTTAGGGGAGGTCTTGAATCTTGATGAAAATTTAGCAAGCATGTTAGTTCTAAATCAATATTCTAGGCAGCCGCCTAAGCAACCAGGCCGCATAGTTTGCCTAAGTGCTAACCGCTTAGGCCGATGGCCGATTAGCTATCGTTTCATTTTTTTTAAACGAGTTATTTAACTCAAATCGACATTTTGAGCAACATACCCAAAATTACTCCAACCCTTGTTTTTACGTTAATATTTAATATTTTAGTATTAACTATTAAAGCAGTAGATAGTTTATAATCAAGTCTTAAAAAATATTTAAAAAAATTACACAGATGCCTAACGATTTTTTCAACCATGGTCTAAATCCTTAAACTCGGACACCTTTGGTTTCCAGAAAAATTCACACTTAACCAACGGAATTTTCAAACATAAAATTACTCATAATCCAGAAAATAAATTTTAAAAAAATGGGTCACTCATATACCTTACCGACCTTCCTTTTGTCTAATTTTGCAATCCTCTGAATTTACAGAACTGTCAAATCATCACTTGCAAAATGCCCAATGCATTCAGTACCAGGTACAAACATAACAACAACATTGTCATTGTGAGCTGAAACAGTCTTTAGAGTTGCCTCTACACCACATCGCTTAGTATCGACTTCTACCCAAACAAGGAGCTAAATCTAGATGCAAGTTTCGCACTTTTGTAGTCATCCCGAAGCTCAATAAACCTATATTTACACCCAACAATGCTTGTCAGATAGATAAATAGAGATAATATGCGAAAAGTTGGATTGGAGATTTTACTATGTGCATGTCACCTTTACACCATTAATAAAACCTATAAGTGAATTAAAGATAGGGAGGAAATTATAAGCAAGTTATGCTGGGGTAATTTAACAAGAATTGGAGGATAATTTTTATATAACAAATACATATGAATAAGTATGTAAACACTAAAATGTGCACCCATCCACCCACCCCAGGTCCTCCCTCATAATTTGTAGGGTAGGAAATGATATAAATATATAATTGGTTCTAAGCATTGCCAACACTTCCAGTATATCTACGGTTTAGTCAAAATGGTTCCTTTAGAAATGCATAGCTAAAAGGTCTCAAAAAAAAATCACACACGCAAGTAGACATGCTCATGAAAGACAATTTTCATGTTAAGATTTGGAGAAAGCATCGTTCAGTTAATGCTGGGAACGTAAAGATAGTGTCAACGTCAAAATACCTCTGTGCATCTTTCCTAATACTTGGGGTTCCCTCAAACAGAGAGGAAAGGCTTTCAGGAGCAACAATAAAGACATTTGCCATGCTGGAATCAAGAGTAAAGACAATGAATTAGGGGAATGTAGTAAGTAAAAGGACTAAGCTTTTCCAAAACAATGTCTACTCACATGCCCAGCAATTCAAATTTCTCGTCAACTGAGGGGGCATTGAAACTACGAACAAACTCCCCATACTCAGTTATATCACGCTTCAAGCGGAGTCCCCCACTGCAAAGTTAATAAAAATATTACTTAGAATAAGAGGTAAGAATTGCATGTTTTTTTCATGAATAAATAATCAAATACACATCTCAAGTGTATTGATATTTCTAGTTTTACAAACATGTAGACACCCTTGAGAACAAAAAGGGGTGACTGGAACATGTGAAGGGTAAGTTGTTATGGGGTATGCAACAACACTGCAGCAAAAAACAGCTTTGGTGATTTCTAAGGGAAAGCATTAAGCACTGGAAAAAAGTGAGAGCCAAAATTTGGGAAGGTGAAGGGTCGGTTCTCCAAGCCTGTCATTTAAGCCTTATGGCTGCCCAGTTTGAATAAGTATTTTGAAAGATAAAGAACAATTTTGTATATATATATATATATATATATATATATATATATATATATAT
>NC_044931.1:13232529-13233045 GCF_003576645.1 Ipomoea triloba | reverse complement strand
AAAAAAAAAAAACTTCGTATATTATTATTGTGGGAAAGGATGACTTTAGACGCTAGTTTTATTTCAATCCAGTAAACTAAAGTGCGTATATGAGAAGAAATGTTCTTTATTAAAGCCACTTTTATAAAGTTGTCTTTAAGCTAGCCTTAGCTTTCTTTTTATTTTGTCAATTAAGTGGCATCATTTCCAAGTAATCGGGTCCTAATCATGTTGGCATCCGAAGACTACGGGTCTTGTGAGTCTTTTTGGTCTTTGGGTTGCCTTAGGGGTATTACTAATGGGGTCCTAATCAAGTTTGCATCAGAAGACTACTATACGGGTCTTGCGAGTCTTTTTGGTCTTTGGGTGGCTTTAGGGATGTTAGCGAACATAGTTTTCGATAAATTACTCGTGTTTGTGTTAGGTATAAGCGTTGGGTTATGTTTGTTTATTAAGGTAAAATAATATAAATGAACAAAATTTAGAGCTCAATTAATAAACGAACAAAATCAGAATATTTGTAAGCTCGTTTGCTAA
>NC_044931.1:13230977-13231529 GCF_003576645.1 Ipomoea triloba | reverse complement strand
CCCTATAAGTAACTGGGTAACCTAAAAAGACACAAGGTGCAGAGCGGTACTCGATTTTGTGGCGATTGTAGGGACGGAGATACGGGTAACAACGACAGCCAAACACACGGAAGAATGTGTAAGGCGGGTGAGTGTTGTATATTTGGAAATGAGGGGTTTGGAATTGTATGGCCGATGAGGGTAAACAATTAATTAGAAAGGTAGCTGTTTCAAAGGCATAGTCCCAGTATTTAAGAGGTGTGGAACTTTGAGCAAGAAGAGATAGCCCTGTTTCTACAATGTGACGATTACGACGTTCTACCCTACCGTTTTGTTCGTGTGTATAGGCACATGATTGACGGTGTGATATTCCCAATGATTCAAAAACATTATGAAGATGACGGTATTCCCCTCCTAGATCGGACTGTATGGCTTTGATAGAACGTGAAAACCGACGTTCTACCATCGCCCGAAATAAAGTAAATGTTTTATAAATATCAGACTTTACACGTAGCGGGTAAAACCAGGTATACCTGGTATAGTCATCTACGAATAAGATAAAATAGCGATAGC
>NC_044931.1:13229437-13229977 GCF_003576645.1 Ipomoea triloba | reverse complement strand
TCCTAACCGGCTAACCCATTCGTCTTCTTCAATAATAATTTTTCCAATTCGATTATCAACGATTGTTCATTTGTTTGCCAGTTTGGACCCCATTGTCCATTGTAACTTGTAAGTTTTCTTCTATTTGTAATTTGTTCTATCTTTATTTTCAATGCAACATTGCACACATGCAACACAACACACCTATCGGGCATTAGGGATTTTGGGCTATAAATCTATAATCCTCTAATGAGTAATGTTTATTTAGATAATGAATTTTGTGATTTCTGTAATTCTAGAATATATATATATATTCAAAGTCAACAGCTCCCACACAAACCTAAAATATTACGGAGTATTAAATCCTCAAATATATAATTATTACTATATATTTTTTTTGTACGAAAATTATTATTTAAATTTAATAACATGTTTGAAATGCTCAAATATATAATTATTACTATATAAATCTCCAATAGTATACAGGTTTTAACAATAATTGTCAACTTTGAATTTATGAAGTAATTTTCTGTTATTTTTGTATTTGTTCTAGAAGATGTC
>NC_044931.1:13227833-13228437 GCF_003576645.1 Ipomoea triloba | reverse complement strand
TATTTCTAATATAGTAACCATCTAAGATGTGTCCTTTCTGTTATGCTCTAATTTTGACCCTTCCAACTTGGAGCATGTAATGGCTGCTTATTCCTGGTTTGATGATTGCTGCACGAAATTGAAGGCAAAGAAAGAAAAACATTTAATGTCTGCAAATCGTGTTGCGAATGAGCAAATGGTGGTTTCTATTCCATCATTTGCAAATGTGGGTGCTGCACAGTTTGATCTGAATGTCACTGCTGCAAATCTGGTTCGAGGCTTCAACTTGAACGTTGCGCCTAGTGTAGATGATTTCTGTTGCATCTCATGTTCGACGTTTCAATCTGAATGTGACACCGGTTGCTGATGATGATAAGGAGGCGGAGGAGGAGGAAACTGCTCGTGCAAATCCAACCCGAGGCTTCAATCTGAACGACGCACCAACGTCGCACGGTTATTATGTTGGTCTTTATGTTGTCTTTCATTTGTGTTTTAATTTCATGGATTCAAAATTGGTCATTTTGTATGTAAATTGTATATATACGACGTTTTAGACTCGGGTCCACCGAATAAATTGCCAGAAAAATTACCATTTGTAGACCATGGCCCATTACCTTAAACCACC
>NC_044931.1:13225117-13226833 GCF_003576645.1 Ipomoea triloba | reverse complement strand
AAAAAGATTTGCAAAATCTTATACAAGTCTATTCCCCCCCCCCCCCTCTAGACTTGTACCCCATCTCCTTGGGACCAACAACTATCACTACAACTGATTCGTGTACTTGCGAGGACATAATTAAAATTGTCCATCAATTTTTGGCGTTGTTGCCGGGGAAGCTCAATGGCGATTGAAAACCTCCGTGAATGGTTTTTGGGTGCAAAGATGATGGTTTCCTGCATAAAGTTTCCCCTATTTATATTGCTTCAATCCCCACAGCATCTCCTTCTTCAATGTTTGAGCCACACAATTTTCCCTAAGATTAAGGGGAAGCCACGAAAACTTTCTTTCCATTTAATGACTTGCTCTACAATCGGATCCCATTGCCATGAATGATCCTTTTCTTTCTCGTTTGGTTCCAGATGATAGAAAAAGAATATATAATAATAATTTTATTAAATTATGATCAAGGAATTATTGTCATGATAGAATTCAAATAATAAACAAATAAACAAAATTAATAATAAAGACAACCTCAAAATTAAACACTATTACTAAAGCTAAATATAACAATAATAAATAAAAATGAACATGAAATTAAATAACTATTGCAAATTAACTGAAAAATATTATTAAAATAACAATATAAATAATACTTATCAAATTCTTTCCACTCACCAAGACGATGAAGATTAGGAGACAAATTCAAGAGTTTAAACAATGGAGTTTTGAAAGCTTGGGTGAGGCTTGGAGGAGATTTAAGATTTTAAAGAGACAATGTCCGCACGATCTTATGCACCCTTGGGATGTGGTAAGTTCATTCTACGGAGGGTTGCCGGATGAAGGAAAGATGCTCCTTGGTTCTTCATCAAGGGGGGTTTTTGTATCCTTAGCACTACCCGAAGCGGAGGGGTTAATTAAGCGGATATCACATAATACTTCCTTTTGGTATAACAAGAGGAATGATCATGTCGACATGTATGAAACTCCAGGGGAATGTAGCCAATGAGGCGAAGATCGAGGCCATGAACCACGAGATAAAAAGACTCTAATCCATGGTGGAAAAGCTTGAACTGAAGGCAAAACCTTGCATGGCATTATCGCTCTATTGCAATATATGTGGTGGCTTACATGATACTAACGCTTGCACATCGCCCTCCGCATCGGAACATGTGGAGGCGGTAGAATGCCAATGGTGGAGGAAATCAAAGTCAAAACCAAGGTTAGAAACAAGGCGAAGGTTGGCAACAAAATAGAGGTTTCCAAGGGAGGTAAGACTATAACCAAGGTGGTAAACTCACCTATGGTCAAGGTGAGAAGGGTCGAATTTCTTATGACCCACCTTAAGGACATGGTGCTCAAATAGCTCACTATAGACCAAAATTTTCCTCCCATTTGGATCACACCTCACAAAGACGAGATGATATTAGAGAAGTTGATGAAATGTTATCTAGAACCATAATGGAGCTCAAAAATGATAGTGTAAGACCTTTCCCAATATGGGCCTTAATAATGTGGTGCAAGTGTGCTAGGCCCACTAAGCTATAGGTTGGATTGGACATCTAGGTTTAGTCCAATCCACCATATGTCTATATAAGCCTGCATTGATGGGATGCAGGACAGACAATCATATAGATACCTACAGACATGGTACTCACACTGCTCAGAAAATACCAGGACACCATCTAGGGTTCTGAGTCAAGTGTGAGACAAAACGACTAACACAGGCAACAC
>NC_044931.1:13223169-13224117 GCF_003576645.1 Ipomoea triloba | reverse complement strand
TGGGGTTGCACTTGCGGTGCATTTAGGCGGTATAATGTGTCCCGCTTAGGTGGTCCGCAAGTGTACTGGTGGAAGGGTTTGGCGGAACATGGTGTTCGGTTGGTGTGTTCCGTTAGAATTAGAGGAAGGGTTCGGCGGAAGAGGCAGCTCCGTGAGGGCGTTCCGTTAGTGTTGGTGGAAGGGTCTGGCGGAACATGGTGTTCCGTTAGTGAGCTCCGCAAGGTCATTTCGAGTTCTGTTTCAGTGAGCTATTCAGTGGTCTGTTTGTTTGGTTGTTTCCCCTTTTGTTCTGAACCTTGTTGGAGTATTTTGTTGGGTATTTTACCATGTTTTGGGAGTATTTATTCATATTTCTTGATCCATCTTTTGAGTCTCTTGTTTAGTTGAATCCTTGATTACATTATCTAGGAGTTGGTTTGTGTTCATATCTGAGATGAACACTCTGAGTGGTTGTTCTTGGGCTGAGGTTGAGGTTGGATGTGGATGGTGGATCTTTGAATATCTTTGTGTATATGGGCACTATTTGCCTTTGTGTATATTTGGGCACGATTTGCCTATGTGTATTTGGGCACCCTTTGCCTTTGTGTATATGGGCATTATTTGCCATTTGTGTATATGGGCACTATTTGCCATTCGAGTAGTTGAGGAATATTTGCCTTTATGTATTCGGGCACGATTTGCCTTTGTGTATTTGGGCACCATTTGCCTCTATGATTCGGGTATTATTTACCTCCGTGCACTGAGTTTGGATTTGGTGATTGGTATGAGGATTGGTATGTTGGTTGGAGGGTAAGGGTTAGCACTTATCCTTAGGTTGAGGTCTGTTTGGTCTCTTACTTGATTCTTGAGTTACATCATATCTCGTTGGTTATTGATTATTCTTGGATGTATTCTTGTTTGGTTGTTTCTCATGAGTATTCCATTGTATTCATGATTCGGTTGGATATT
>NC_044931.1:13221578-13222169 GCF_003576645.1 Ipomoea triloba | reverse complement strand
CGGAAGAGAAGGGATCATCGGCCGTCCTTTGGATCCATAACAGCTCGTCGGAGAGAAGAAGGTGGAGGTCGAAACCGCTGCCGAGAGCTCGTCTTCAGAACTCGCCCACCGGCAGCCACCACGCAACGTCGTCGACGATCAAGAGAATAAGCTTGTCGCGTTCTTGCCGGCGGAGGCCACTCCCATGCTGCCGTCGACGAAAGAGATGGAAAGGAAGTCGGAGAAGCCCCTTGTCGCCGCCGGAACTCGCCATGCTTGCCGTCGATGCTCTCCTTCACTGCCGGCGTCTAAGAAAAGCGAGGGAGAGAAGGGAAAGAGAGGAGAGGCGAGAGCAAATTTCTGGAATTTTCGTTGAGCTGCTGAACATTAGGTTACCCTTTTTGGAAGCAACCATTTAGGGTAGGTTTCCTCTTTTGGGTTTTGGGCTAGATCATGATTTAGAAGGTTGGGTCAACTATGGTCTTAGATTAAAATAATTATGCATATAATTTACTTGGGCTTTATAATAATGTTTATGTGGAAGACATATATATATACACTTATAGGGATATTGGGCTAAAGACTATTATTATTAATATAACAATAAATTAT
>NC_044931.1:13217959-13220578 GCF_003576645.1 Ipomoea triloba | reverse complement strand
ACAAGTGTCACTTTCTATTACAAACATGTTTTCATCCTTATCTTATAAGATAAGCTTGATCTCCATATGTCTTTCTCTTCAAGATTGTCTTCCTTCCCTTTTTGCCTATATATAGAGGGGTTGTGTGGTGAGGAAAAATAAGGAGAAGTGAGGAGAGAAATCATATATGTGTGGGAGAAGAATTGGGCAAGTGAAGTAGAAGAGTTGGTTATAGGTAAGATTTATGTCTATCCAAAATTTATTTTTACCCCAAATCAAAATATTTAATATGTGCTTATGTGATATTATGTTTAAATGATTTTGTGAAAATGTGAGTACATGTCTTATGAAATTATTTGATGTGAATACATATTGTTTTTTCTTGTGATTGTTAGTGAAATTATTAGATTTATAGAGATTATGATAAGTAATGAAATTATGATGTTGAAGAGATTTGGTGATGAAATTATTGGTATATGGATTATGAAAAGGAAAATATTGGTATGTGGATATTATGAATATGAAGGTTATAGACATAAGATATGACATTGAATAAGTAATTTTTGGGTATAGATGTAAGATTTGATATTTTGAAGGATATGGTTATTTATATATTTTTGTCCCGGAGGGTGGTGATTACTTGGAGGTTTGAACTATCCTTTATGACTATTATTATTATGATTATGATTATCACATTTTTGTGGTGGGTAAGGGAAAATATCTTTGGTTAGACTGTTATGGGTTAAAACAGATATAGTTACGGTAGAAAAATTAGAGAATTATAAATGCGCCAAAAAAAATTGGGCTAAAGTTAGGTTCAGAACATTACGAAATAATCACATTTGGGCTTAGGGATTTAAGTAGTAAAATAAAAAAATAAGTTGACCCAATGCCCATAACAAAATAGTTAGATTTATATAAAATAATAATAATGATCCCTTTTAGAAAATATTTATTAAAATAATAATGTTAGGAAAATACGTGGTATTACACTCTACCCCCCTTATAAAAGAGTTTCGTCCTCGAAACTTTCTTCTTAACATCTAAGGTTTCAAGGTAGACCACCACTTAATTCCTATCCTTAAAAACTTAGGCTCTAATGCTTTCTTATTTCCAACATCTCATAGACTAAGCTCCCAAAGGTTCGAACAGCTCTGATACCAATCTGTAACAGAGCGTGACTAACTCTATTTCCAAGTCCTTAGAACCTAGGCTCTGATACCAACTTGTAACACCCCAATTTTCACATCTTAAATTTATTACAAAATCACTAATAATATATTGCGGAAGCTTATACATCTAACCAAAAGAAAATGGGTGTTACCGCGTAACACCCCGTACTTGACTGTACCGAACAGCCGGAGTAGTTACCGCCACACCTAGACTAAACCCAATCACATACAGATAGGATTCATTCTAGATGCACAGGCTAAAGATAAGGAACTGTACTATATCATCATGATCATCATAACTTGATATATATATTCATGGCATCAACAAAAGAGTAGCTAAGCTAGCTACTAACAAGTACCAAAGTTTAGTTAGAAACCACTGGGAGAGTTTGAGATAGACCCGACCCACTAGCCATCTTAGTACAAGCATGGCTACAAAAGATATATACACAAAAGGTCAGACTTGACTTCCCACCCTAGACACTACCTAGTCTAACGAGTTGTACACCGGGCCAGTGTAGGTGCCCCAAACGAGATGCCACTCACCCTCGAACAAGGTGATGTGGTCTAGAAAGTTGCAGGTATTGATATGCATCATCCACTCGTCATGATACTCCGGGGGACTCGGGTCGCCACGGGTAAGGATAGCGAACAACAAACTCGAGAGGATCACTATCGGGTAAAACCTCTATGGGGTAGAACGCATAGCTAGCCTGAATAATGTCTAGAGGGCACAACGGTTCAGCAGGGACTGGTGACCAAACCGGTACCGCCGGTGAGACAGAAGTGGGCACAGGGTCGGGAGTACAAGTCAGCACTGGAGGATCTGGAGCGTAGCCGGGGGTGTACGGGTCATCATCAGACAAAAACTGCATGTAATTATCGTAATCCAGAACTGGGAACTCAAACTCCGATGGATCGGAGTCCGCTGGGCTGCATGAGCCCACACTAGATTCCATCTGATAACGACACAATGAAGTGTAGTTAGCATGACGGCTAAGTAAGGAAATCCATTGTCACTCGAAAGTAAACAAAGGTTTCAAAAACAACATAAAACTCAGAAACTGTAAACTTTACCCATCAATTGCAATCTACCTGCAATCGGTTATCAACAAAAGAAAGTATAGCATAGAATATGAGAGACATCAGCATATAATACTTTCATTTTTGAGAATTCAAACATTTAATTCAAAAGTGAGTTCAACACAACACACACACTTTACTGTTCAGACTCGTGACATTCTATTCTTCAATCTAGTTACGCAGTAACTAGATTTTCGTAGTTAGTAAAATTTTACTTAGTTTCCCCCTGAATAAGTAAAGCATACTGGAATCTTTTCAAGCACCTCAGGCCGCGGCACTCATGCCTCCCGCAGGTCAACATCTCAATAACTTTGGGGCCCGGCTGATAAGCCTCCCGCAAAGTCAAACGTCTCAATAACTTCCGGGCCGGCTCGCAAGCTCCAAG
>NC_044931.1:13215315-13216959 GCF_003576645.1 Ipomoea triloba | reverse complement strand
TGACACAAAATACACAAAACTCATCCTCCTAAACATTCGAATGCACAAACACATCACAACATGTGTTACTAACATGAATACACAGAACGGTTGCCTATAATACACAGAATGATTGTCTGGAATACACAAAACGATTACCTAGAATACACAGAACTTATTTTGATATGGGGCACGATATAAATTGCTGATCGATACCTTATTTTTCACAATTATTTTTATGCAGACAAAATTCTGTCAAATTATTGTGTGGACCGTGGTCGACAATCCAAAACGACGTTGTTGAATTTTATGAGTTAGAATAATGCACATTATGAATTAGAATAATGTACTTTTATGGTAAGATAATGTACTTTATGAGTTAGAATAATATACATTATGCTTTAAAATAATGTGCATTATGTTTTAAATAATGTTGATAATGTTAATTCCTCCTTCTACTAATATGTATTGCAATGTATGTAAATCATGTAGTAAAATAGTAGAATTTAGGCCAAAAGATCTCTATTATTACTCTTCCATGAAGCATGACTAGAGAGAGTTGAGAACATGACCTCTTGGGTGTTTGTTTAGAGAGAGAGAGTGAAGTGAGCCCAGAGTCCTCAACCTAAAGGGCTAGGGTCCCTTTTATAGGTTAATACCCATACTCGTATACGATCTACGTACCAAATACTCAGGACCGTACACCCGGGTATATTCCCTATCAACTAGCCCTCCAGTCCGAGCCCTAACGTCGAGTCAACAAGGAAGGGATCGGGCTGGAAGACTGGCCTCACCGTTCGCGACTCACGCTAGTTGCCTCGTTAAAAACCTTGGGCCAAGAAAAAACCCACTGGGAAAAAATCCTAGCCAAGGAAAAAAGAGCACAACTTTGAGCGCCAACGGGGAAGAGTTCGGGCTGAAAGCTGACCATATAATCTGTGACTTATGCCGGTTGCCTCGCTAAAAAACCTTGGACTAAGAAAAAACCTAATGGGAAAAAATCCTAGTCAAGGAAAAAGAGTACAACCCTAAGCACAGTCTTTTGGACTATAAGGGTCGTCCGAACTCTACCGATCTTAGGGATCGGATTTTACCAATTAAGGGATTGGATTTTACCCGAGGCGGATAGTCCGATCTAGTGGACTTATATGCGTACTACGCAGGGCTTACATCCGAATATGTTCTCGAGCTTGCCGAGCCGATGGTGGCAATGCCGACCTAATCGGGCTTGTAGCGCCGGTGGTGGTAATGCTGACCTAACCGGACTTAGTACATGACTAATATATATATATGGTCGTGTACAATTTACAAAGCCAAGTAAACGAGGGTAATTCTTCCTCGTCGGTACAAAGACTGTAGTTTTTTCCGACTTTTCGGTCGTAATCGATCTTAACGATCGTAAATGGGCACCTTACTCCCAACGCCCTATAAACGGGCACCTTACTCCCGTAGTTTTTTCCGACGTTTCGGTCGTAGCGTTTTTTTCGACCGCCGTCGTAATAGATCGGTTCGAGGACCGAGCGGGCACCTTACTCCCATAGTGGGCACCTTGCTCCCACAATGATCGGTCCGAGAACCATAAACGGGCACCTTGCTCCCGTAGTGGGCACCTTACTCCCACAAAAATCAGTCCGAGGACTATAAACGGGCACCTTGCTCCCGCAG
>NC_044931.1:13212771-13214315 GCF_003576645.1 Ipomoea triloba | reverse complement strand
TGTACTCAGCCTCAGTAGAAGATCTAGCAACAGTTCTTTGTTTCTTACAGACCCAAGACACAAGATTGGACCCAAGAAACACAGCATAACCACTAGTCGACCTTCGGTCTTCAGGACAACCAGCCCAATCAGAATCAGAAAAAGCATGCAAATCTCTAGATACTACTTTCTAATTCGCAGACCATAAGTGATAGTTTCCTTAACGAACATACCTCAAGACTCATTTCAGTTGTTCCCAATGTGAAACTGTAGGAGCATGCATATGTTGACACAGTTGGTTGACTGCAAAGGATAGATCTGGGCGCGTGACAGTCAAATAGTGTAGTGCCCCTGCCAAACTCCTATATTGGGTAGGATCCTCATATAAGTCTGCACTAAAAGGAATAGTTTTTGAAATAGAAATAGGAGTAGATAATGCTTTACATTCTGCCATTCCAGTACGTTTTAAAATATCAATCATATATCTCTTTTGGGAAAGTAGTATACCACCATCACATTTAAGTGTCTCAATACCAAGAAAGAAACCAGGTTCACCAAGATCCCTAATCTTAAAAGCAGCAGACAACTTTGATAATAAACGGGTTACAAGGTCTGGATCACTCCCCATCACAAGTATATCATCCACATAAACTAAGAGGTACGCATATGCAGAATCTTGAGAAAAATAAAACAGAGACACATCTGTTTTTTATGCTTGAAAGCCAACAGAGAGCAAAAATGAGTGCAAACGATTAAACCAGGCTCTAGGAGCCTGCTTTAAACCATATAGAGATCGTTTAAGAAAGCAAACATGATTTGGATACTGGGCATCAATGCAACCAGGAGGTTGCTTCATGTAGATAGTTTTAAACAGATTACCATTTAGAAAAGCATTATGAACATCAAGTTGTCTAATCACCCAACCAGAGGATATAGCTAATAAGAGAAGTAATCTGACAGTAGTAGGTTTTACCACAGGGCTGAAGGTATCAAAGAAGTCTTGACCTGGAACCTGATTAAAACCTTTTGCTACTAACCTGGCCTTGTGTCTCTCAATGGAACCATCTGCTTTCCTCTTGGTGTGAAAAACCCATTTGCAACCAATAACATTCATATCAGGCTTAGAGGGAACAAGACACCATGTTTGATTATGTAAGAGAGCATTTAACTCTTGATCCATTGTTTCCTGCTATTTATGCTTGACTGCCTGTGAGTAACATGTGGGATCAGTAGGACAAACCTGTACAGTCAAGCCTGTAGGAAGAGCACGAGATTTGCTTCTAGTGTCCATGGCATGAGTTCGCTCACTTGGGCGTGTGGATCGACCACGCGGACGGCCACGAGGCCGTTTTTCTATCACCGTAGGGAGTGTAGGAGCCACCTGAGCATGATCTGTGGAAGGAGAACATGGATTTAGCACTGATTCGGCCCAAGGACGTGGCATAGTGTCTGAAGGAGCCTGCAAAAGAGTCTTAGCAGCAAAGGGGAAAACCATCTCATCAAATCGGACATGTCTACACACATATATCTTATTAGTTTGTAAGTCCATGCACCTATACCCCCTA
>NC_044931.1:13210873-13211771 GCF_003576645.1 Ipomoea triloba | reverse complement strand
TAGACGAAACCATCTTCCCAAAAGTGAGGAAGTGCAAAACGGCAAAAGAGGTATGGGATACTTTGATGTTAATTGGTGAAGGTGACGAACAGGAAAAAGAAAACAAGCTCACCGTGGCCATGAAGAAGTTCGAAGACTTCAAGATGAAGCCAGGAGAGAGCATCGACAGCATGGAGTCTCGGTTCATGAAGCTCACAACCGAGATCAGTGACCTTGAAAAGGAGATCCCACAAAAGGAACTGAACCTGAAGGTCTTACGTGGCCTCACTAAGGAGTGGGAAGTAAAGGTGATCACGATGAGAGATCACCGAGATCTGAAGGAAACCACAACAGACAAACTCTTCCGGGATCTCAAAGCCTTCGAGTTCGAGATGTTCCCAAGAGATGAGGACATTGTGGATCGACGAAACGTAGCACTTGTTGCTGAGCAACCATCCACATCTTCAAGGTCAGACTCTAATCCTATGAATGTTATGTCTGACGAACAGTTTGCTCTCTTTGTGAGAAAGTTCAGGAAATACATGAAGATGAACCAGGAGAGCAACAAAAGTTCACCTTCCTCCTCAAGAAGGAAAAATGAGAGATATCCATCCAGAAGGACGGAGGAGGAAAATCAGGGTCTATGCTACAACTGTAGAAGACCGGGACATTTCAAGGCCGAATGCCCTTACCCACTAGTAAGCAAGCATCAGGGCCAAGAAGGCAAGGATTCCAAGAGAATAGAGGAATCCAGGGAGAAGCCAACACAAGGTGGCTTNGCCATTGACAACGAGGTAACCTCTACTCCTACATCTCGCTGCCCTACTTCTACCTCTCGTTGTTCTTCATTTAAAAGCGATGAGGACCCCTTCGAGATGTTGGAATCGCTCAGAAGGAACCTTAACATCGCCAATAGCAC
>NC_044931.1:13209124-13209873 GCF_003576645.1 Ipomoea triloba | reverse complement strand
TTTTTCAGGTACAGTTTGATGGCCTATTAGAGACATTTTATGCTAAAACAATGACATTTACATTTACCTGTTATTACAGGTCACTAACAGGTAATTACGCCTTAATGAAATAAATTGAAATGTTTATGCACCTAATTGCAACATTAAAAATTTCTAGAGCCTAATTGATTTTTCAGGTAAAGTTCGATGGCCTATTTGACACATTTTATGCTAAAAAAGTGACATTTACATTTATCTGTTATTACAGATTAGTAACAGGTAATTATGCTTTGATAAACTAAATTGACATGTTTATGTATCTAACTGCAACCTCAAAGACTTTGAGATCCTAATTGATGCATATTTAACACATTTTATGCAAAAAAAAAAGTGACATTTAAATTTACCTGGTATGACAGGTCACTAACAGNATGACAGGTCACTAATAGATAATTATGCCTTGATAAACTAAATTGACATGTTTATGTATCTAACTGCAACCTCAAAAACTTTGAGGGCCTAATTTATGCATATTTAACACATTTTATGCAAAAAAAAAGAAGGTGACATTTAAATTTACCTGGTATGACAGGTCACTAAAAGGTAATTACGCCTTGATGAACTAAATACATATGTTTATGTACCTAATTGCAACTTTAAAAAGTTTGAGAGTCTAATTGATTTTTCAGGTACAGTTTGATGGCCTATTAGAGACATTTTATGCTAAAACAATGACATTTACATTTACCTGTTATTACAGGTCACTAACA
>NC_044931.1:13207893-13208124 GCF_003576645.1 Ipomoea triloba | reverse complement strand
GCCATGTAATGCTTAAGGTGTATAACCGCACAACCGCAAGGAAACCCTTACCCCCTTTCCTACACACACACACACACACATATATATATATATATATATTTACAATCAAATGAGACAACACCTTCCCGTGAGACAATGTGCGACAACGTGAGTGCACACAGTTTACTATGCGGATGCACACAGCCTAAAGTGTGTGCACTTATGTGTGTATATATATATGTGTGTGTGTGT
>NC_044931.1:13207404-13207710 GCF_003576645.1 Ipomoea triloba | reverse complement strand
TACAAAATTATTCTCCAAAATTTTGATGTCAATTTCTTATAAAATTTTATTTTTAATTCCAATTAAAACCTATCAATAGATTCAAAAGCTTAATTATCAAATAAAAATATGTAACCTAGGTTTGTTAAAAAAATTTTAAGAAATGATTTTAAAGTTACCTTATTTGTAATTTTTGATGCTCAACTTTGAATGCTATATATACCCTGTCGTTGGATCAAATTAATTTATAATAAACATCTCGATCTATTATTCTAATGACTACATAAATTTATATACATGGAATTTTGTAGGAGATTATGTTGAATT
>NC_044931.1:13206243-13206404 GCF_003576645.1 Ipomoea triloba | reverse complement strand
CAGTAACCGATGACCACGTGGCTAGCATTTATGTCCAAAGATAGCCGTTCCACCTCATATATCCGTTGAGCTTATCGAATTCACCTTTCGAAGGTGAATGATCTTCCTCATGAGCTTAAGGATCTTCCCCCTGAGTGATTGATCCCTAAACCTCCTTATTC
>NC_044931.1:13205760-13205977 GCF_003576645.1 Ipomoea triloba | reverse complement strand
TAAAAGATATCACTTGGAACATATCCTTAAGTTCATTTAGTGATTTCCAGATACATTACATATGAATCAATATCCTATTAGATTCCTTAGAAACTTTTGTTTGGCCTTGGTTAGCCTAAGAGGAATCTATCGTTAAAGCAGAAACTAGCCATCTAAAGTCCTATTTGTCTAATAACAGAACTAGGGGTGGCTATTCCCTTTTCTTGTTCTTCTCTCC
>NC_044931.1:13204140-13204760 GCF_003576645.1 Ipomoea triloba | reverse complement strand
AAACAAGAGGAAATGTTTTGGAAACAGAAAGCTCGAATAAAATGGCTTAGTGAAGGTGATGCTAATACAGCTTTCTTTCATGCAACGGTGAAAGACCGAATCAGAAAGCAACGCATTTGTGGAGTTAGAAATTCTGAAGGACTCATCCTCACAGAACAACAAGAAATCCAAAATGAAGCAGTGAAATATTTTTCAGAATTATTTAAAGCAGAGGATTGCTCAAATATTCATGATCTTCTGGAATTTATCCCACCGCTCCTTTCTGAGAAGGAAAATCAAGCTCTAAGCTCAGTTGTCTCACCGGAAGAAATAAAAACAGCAGTTTGGGACTTGGACCCAGACAGCACTCCTGGACCAGATGGTTTCTCTGGAGCCTTCTTCCGTTGTTGCTGGGATATAATCAAACAAGATGTTCACATAGCGGTGCTTGATTTTTCTGCTGGAGTCCCAATCCCCCAAGCAATCGCAAGTGCACAAATTGTGCTCATCCCAAAAAAATCAAATCCTGAAACTTTTGCGGATTTTAGGCCAATATCACTATGCTCCTTTGTAAGCAAGATTTTCACTCGCATCATAGCAACCCGGATGCGCAACATCCTTCCAATTCTTATATCTCCAGA
>NC_044931.1:13201562-13203140 GCF_003576645.1 Ipomoea triloba | reverse complement strand
ATATGAATTGAATTTTTAAATCAAGGTTTTGCATTGCTTTTAGTATGAATCTGATTGTGGAAATAGGGAATTACTTCACACTAATTTGATTAGGGCCTTATTATGCAAGAGCTTTATGGAATTGGAGTTTCACCTATGAGAATAGTGATTCACTATTTAACACTTCAAACTTGCCGTTGAGAAAGGCAAGTTGGAACTGATTATGCACACAATGTGCCTGATTAAATGCCTCACCAGGTCTAATTGCTATGAGAATGGGATTAGAACTTTGGTCGTAACCAATGTCCACGAGAGTGGCATTGGCATTGACTCGGTTCCCCCACTTCATCGTTGAGCCATGTTTAGCCAAGAACCTTATAACACTAGAGAAGCATTTGTGCATTGCAATTTCATTTAAATCCTCTTCTTTATCATTGTTTATTCTCAAATCAATTGTTTGTTTTACAATTATATCATGCAAACAAACCAATGAACTCGGTTAGCTTGTGCTTAGCCCCTTGCTACTCTAGTCCTATCTAGCCATTCATAGAGGACGAGACTCACTAATCAAACCACTAAAAATACAACTTTCAAATAATAAATCCTTTAGGGATTTAGATTGAAATTCTATGCATGAATGCTTATATGAATTGAATTTTTAAATCAAGGTTTTGCATTGCTTTTAGTATGAATCTGATTGTGGAAATCGGGAATTACTTGACTCTTATTTGATTAGGGCCCTATTCTGCAAGAGATGTATGGAATTGGAGTTTCAACTATTAGAATAGTGATTCACTATTTCACATTTAAAGGGAAGTTGAAACTGATTATGAACACAATGTGCCTGATTAAATGCCTCACATGGTCTAATTGCTATGAGAATGAGATTAGAACTATGGTGGTAACCAATGTCCACGAGAGTGGCATTGGCATTGACTCGGTTCCCCCACTTCATCGTTGAGCCATGTTTAGCCAAGAACCGTATAACACTAGAGAAGCATTTGTGCATTGCAATTTCATTTAAATCCTCTTCTTTATCATTGTTTATTCTCAAATCAATTGTTTGTTTTACAATTATATCATGCAAAGAAACCAACGAACTCGGTTAGCTTTTAAACACTTGATGATGTTGTGCTTAGCCCCATGCTACTCTAGTCCTATCTAGCCATTCATAGAGGACGAGACTCACTAATCAAACCACTAAAAATACAACTTTCAAATAATAAATCCTTTAGGGATTTAGATTGAAATTCTATGCATGAATGCTTATATGAATTGAATTTTTAAATCAAGGTTTTGCATTGCTTTTAGTATGAATCTGATTGTGGAAATAGGGAATTACTTCACACTAATTTGATTAGGGCTCTATTATGCAAGAGCTTTATGGAATTGGAGTTTCACCTATGANAATGTCCACGAGAGTGGCATTGGCATTGACTTGGTTCCCCCACTTCATCGTTGAGCCATGTTTAGCCAAGAACCTTATAACACTAGAGAAGCATTTGTAATACCCCGTATTTTCCTAACATTATTATTTTATCATAAGGCGTTGACATTCATAAGTTATGATCTTCAGATGCTTCAAAGGAATTTTTATAA
>NC_044931.1:13199778-13200562 GCF_003576645.1 Ipomoea triloba | reverse complement strand
TCTTAGCACTAAATATGCGAACGCCAAGTTCAAAATCTGCCAAGCACACACCAACACACATCCATGCAAAAGACAAGATTGGAGAGAAAAAAAAAAAAAAACAACCTCTGGGACATAATAAATAAACATAGAAACATAGAAATTAAGAAACGGGAACTGTTCATCTAACTTAACAATTCAAATTCACCTAAACGCTTTCTATGAAACCCTGCCATTAATCCTCTCGTGTTCTAGATATTTAAATCTCCTATCCGGATATTGAACCTCTAAAAGTCAAATAGCAGTTCATACATATGGAATTGCTAGCTGTATAGACATAAAACTTGGAGAAAACGATTCAACGTGCAGAATAAAAGACAATTTAGCACTCCTCCTACAATTGGAAAACACTAACACCCTAAACGAACAAAAAAAAAAAACCACTATACCTACAAATCACCTAGAAAACCAAATGCAAAAACCCCAACTTCTAAATATATATATATCACAGAACCTGAATATCATAAACACACACAAAAATGTTACAGACTACACATGACTTAAGCAAATTCAACCAACATCAAAAACAAAAATAACGCACCCATACACCATAATATATACCACAAACCGGGAATACTACCAACGCACACACCCATGCTACATACTGCACACACCTATACCACATATCAATAATAGCTTAATCCGAGCTAACCAAATACCCACACCACACGAACCACATAAACCCCTAATACAAAACTGACAGCACTAAATAAACCAACACACAATACACCCCGAAAACGCATCC
>NC_044931.1:13194826-13198778 GCF_003576645.1 Ipomoea triloba | reverse complement strand
TTGATTCTTTGTGACAATGGTGCGACTGAGGAAAATAATACATATTCCATTGATTAAAGACTTATCAATACTTCTAATTTGACCTCCCTAGAGACCGGCACAACCCGAGGGTAACCCCAACAATCTTTGATTTTAACAACCACAAAACCGTGGAAAATCACATGGCGTCGTTGCCAGGAAGGGCAAATGGTTGTGATTGACTTGTTTTATATCTTTGAATTAATTGCATTGTTTTGACTTCATTTCAGTTGTTGTTTTTAATTTGTTTGTACTAACCCAACTAAAACAACTACTTTTTGTTCGGGTATGAATTTTGTTTCTTTCAACATTTTTGAAGGGTGCATGCAAACGCGGGTATAGAATACCAAGGCCTACTCTCTCTCGATCTTTTAATAAACCGAGCCACAACGAGAATGATAAAAAGAAAGGCCAAACTACGGAGATCCTAGTAGACCGAGAGGAGAATGGTACTTTCTAAACCTCCCGAGAATAACCACCTTTGCAATGCAATTTTTCATAAACCGTAAACACACTATGATGCATCATGGCTAACTACAAATTCATTTCCGAGCTTTTCCTTATTGATATCAACAATTTTCTTCGTATCTCGTTTACTACAACATTCATTCATTCAATATTCTTTGATTCTTTGTGACAATGGTGCGACTGAGGAAAATAATACATATTCCATTGATTAAAGACTTATCAATACTTCTAATTTGACCTCCCTAGAGACCGACACAACCCGAGGATAACCCCAACAATCTTTGATTCTAACATCCACAAAACCGTGGAATATAAAATAACGTCGTTGCCAGGGATGTCAAACGGTTGTTATTGACTTGTTTTTTTATCTTCGGAATAATTGCATTGTTTTGACTTCATTTCAGTTGTTGTTTTTAATTTGTTTGTACTAACCCTCCTAAAACAACTACTTTTTGTTCGGGTATGAATTTTGTTTCTTTTAACATTTTTGAAGGGTGAATGCAAACGACGGCTAGAGAATACCAAGGCCTACTCCCTCTGGATCTTTTAATAAACCTAGCCACAACGAGAATGATAAAAAGAAAGGCCAAACCTACGGAGATCCTAGTAGACCGAGAGGAGAATGGTACTTTCTAAACCTCCCGAGAATAACCACCTTTGCAATGCAATTTTTCATAAACCGTAAACACACTATGATGCATCATGGCTCACTAGAAATTCATTTCCGAGCTTTTCCTTATTGATATCAACAATTTTCTTCGTATCTCGTTTACTACAACATTCATTCATTCAATATTCTTTGATTCTTTGTGACAATGGTGCGACTGAGGAAAATAATACATATTCCATTGATTAAAGACTTATCAATACTTCTAATTTGACCTCCCTAGAGACCGACACAACCCGAGGATAACCCCAACAATCTTTGATTCTAACATCCACAAAACCGTGGAAAATAAAATAACGTCGTTGCCAGGGATGTCAAACGGTTGTTATTGACTTGTTTTTTTATCTTCGGAATAATTGCATTGTTTTAACTTCATTTCAATTGTTGTTTTTAATTTGTTTGTACTAAACCCCCTAAAACAACTACATTTTGTTCGGGTATGAACTTTGTTTCTTTTAACATTTTTGAAGGGTGAATGCAAACGACGGCTAGAGAATACCAAGGCCTACTCCCTCTCGATCTTTTAATAAACCTAGCCACAACGAGAATGATAAAAAGAAAGGCCAAACCTACGGAGATCCTAGTAGACCGAGAAGAGAATGGTACTTCCTAAACCTCCCGAGAATAACCACCTTTGCAATGCAATTTTTCATAAACCATAAACACACTATGATACATCATGGCTCACTAGAAATTCATTTCCGAGCTTTTCCTTATTGATATCAACAATTTTCTTCGTATCTCGTTTACTACAACATTCATTCATTCAATATTCTTTGATTCTTTGTGACAATGGTGCGACTGAGGAAAATAATACATATTCCATTGATTAAAGACTTATCAATACTTCAAATTTTACCTCCCTAGAGACCGACACAACCCGAGGATAACCCCAACAATCTTTGATTCTAACATCCACAAAACCGTGGAAAATAAAATAACGTCGTTGCCAGGGATGTCAAACGGTTGTTATTGACTTGTTTTTTTATCTTCGGAATAATTGCATTGTTTTAACTTCATTTCAATTGTTGTTTTTAATTTGTTTGTACTAAACACCCTAAAACAACTACATTTTGTTCGGGTATGAACTTTGTTTCTTTTAACATTTTTGAAGGGTGAATGCAAACGACGGCTAGAGAATACCAAGGCCTACTCCCTCTCGATCTTTTAATAAACCTAGCCACAACGAGAATGATAAAAAGAAAGGCCAAACCTACGGAGATCCTAGTAGACCGAGAAGAGAATGGTACTTCCTAAACCTCCCGAGAATAACCACCTTTGCAATGCAATTTGTCATAAACCGTAAACACACTATGATGCATCATGGCTCACTAGAAATTCATTTCCGAGCTTTTCCTTATTGATATCAACAATTTTCTTCGTATCTCGTTCACTACAACATTCATTCATACAATATTCTTTGATTCTTTGTGACAATGGTGCGACTGAGGAAAATAATACATATTCCGTTGATTAAAGACTTAACAATAATTCTAATTTGACCTCCCTAGAGACCGACACAACCCGACGGGTAACCCCAACAATCTTTGATTTTAACAACCACAAAACCGTGGAAAATCACATGGCGTCGTTGCCAGGAAGGGCAAATGGTTGTGATTGACTTGTTTTATATCTTTGAATTAATTGTACTGTTTTGACTTCATTTCAGTTGTTGTTTTTAATTTGTTTGTACTAACCCTCCTAAAACAACTACTTTTTGTTCGGGTATGAATTTTGTTTCTTTCAACATTTTTGAAGGGTGCATGCAAACGCGGGTAGAGAATACCAAGGCTTTCTCACTCTCGATCTTTTAAAAAATCGAGCCACAACGAGAATGATAAAAAGAAAGGCCAAACCTACGGAGATCCTAGTAGACCGAGAGGAGAATGGTACTTTCTAAACCTCCCGAGAATAACCACCTTTGCAATGCAATTTTTCATAAACCGTAAACACACTATGATGCATCATGGCTCACTAGAAATTCANTTGTTTGTACTAAACCCCCTAAAACAACTACATTTTGTTCGGGTATGAACTTTGTTTCTTTTAACATTTTTGAAGGGTGAATGCAAACGACGGCTAGAGAATACCAAGGCCTACTCCCTCTCGATCTTTTAATAAACCTAGCCACAACGAGAATGATAAAAAGAAAGGCCAAACCTACGGAGATCCTAGTAGACCGAGAAGAGAATGGTACTTCCTAAACCTCCCGAGAATAACCACCTTTGCAATGCAATTTGTCATAAACCGTAAACACACTATGATGCATCATGGCTCACTAGAAATTCATTTCCGAGCTTTTCCTTATTGATATCAACAATTTTTCTTCGTATCTCGTTCACTACAACATTCATTCATACAATATTCTTTGATTCTTTGTGACAATGGTGCGACTGAGGAAAATAATACATATTCCGTTGATTAAAGACTTAACAATAATTCTAATTTGACCTCCCTAGAGACCGACACAACCCGACGGGTAACCCCAACAATCTTTGATTTTAACAACCACAAAACCGTGGAAAATCACATGGCGTCGTTGCCAGGAAGGGCAAATGGTTGTGATTGACTTGTTTTATATCTTTGAATTAATTGTACTGTTTTGACTTCATTTCAGTTGTTGTTTTTAATTTGTTTGTACTAACCCTCCTAAAACAACTACTTTTTGTTCGGGTATGAATTTTGTTTCTTTCAACATTTTGGAAGGGTGCATGCAAACGCGGGTAGAGAATACCAAGGCCTTCTCACTCTCGATCTTTTAAAAAATCGAGCCACAACGAGAATGATAAAAAGAAAGGC
>NC_044931.1:13193548-13193826 GCF_003576645.1 Ipomoea triloba | reverse complement strand
CCTTCTTTGAACATTTTTGAAGGGTGAATGCAAACGACGGCTAGAGGCAACCAAGGCCTACACCCTGTATAGCTTGAAATAAACCGAGCCACAACGAAAAGGAGAAAAAGAAAGGCCAAACCTAGTGAGATCCTAGTAGACCGAGAGGAGAATGGTAGTTCCTAACGCCCCGAGAATAAACACCTTTGCAATGCAATTTTTCATAAACCATAAACACACTATGATGAATCATGGCTTACTAGAAATTCATTTCCTAGCTTTTCCTTATTGATTTCAAC
>NC_044931.1:13193053-13193249 GCF_003576645.1 Ipomoea triloba | reverse complement strand
TTTAGTTTTTGTTTTTACTTTGTTTGTACTAACCTCACTAAAACAACTACTCTTTGTTCGGGTAGTAAACTTTCTTTCTTTCAACATTTTTGAAGGGTAAAGGCAAACGACGGCTAGAGGCAACCAAGGCCTACACCCTCTATAGCTTGAAATAAACCGAGCCACAACGAGAAGTACAAAAAGAAAGGCCAAACCT
>NC_044931.1:13191494-13192053 GCF_003576645.1 Ipomoea triloba | reverse complement strand
GAAAAAGAGTAAAATTGGCTTTTATTGTGAATAAAAAGCAAAGAAAAACCTCCTACAAGAAACAAAAGATGGGGGTGTTGAAGATGCTTAATGAGCTGAGCATCCTGTGCGGTGTTGAAGCAGGTGCAGTACTGTACAGCTCTTTTGAGCAACAGACCATTGCCACATTGAAGAACATGCCAGATTTCGCCCAAACTCGAGGAATGGTGGACCATGACAACTTCCTTGAAGAGAGGTTTCTGAAATTAGGCACTCAGCTTCTCAATCTGAAGAAAGTGAATAGATTGACGGAGATGGCTTTAGTGATGTATCAGATCTTACAAGGACATCAACTTAATATTTCTCTCAGTTCCGAAGACCTTAACGATTTGGGTTGGGCTATAACCGTATATCTGGAAGAAATTGATAACAAGGTCGAGACATCCTCAATCCCAGCATCAGCTCCAGAGCCCAGCAGCTCAACAAATCCTTAAAATCCTCATAAGCTCCATCTATTATATTATATTCTTGTAGTCCATCCACACATCAGTTGCTTGTCTTTGTTTTTAAATTTTGATGC
>NC_044931.1:13184191-13190494 GCF_003576645.1 Ipomoea triloba | reverse complement strand
GCTTTTTTTTTTTTTTTTCAAATTCAAAGTTCATAAATTAAGTAAAAAAAATATTAATATTAATATATATATATATATATAATGTTACAAAGCAAGGCAGTGTAAACCTATGAACAAAAACGATATATAACAATACAATACAATAGAATAATAGTGTATCCTCAATGAAGGATTTTTATTTTTTTATTGATCATAGGAGGAAGGTACAAAGTCTTAGATTTCGCCCATAAAAAAACGATATTTATACTATGGACCAGGATTTACACTGCACTATATATGAATCATGGTTTATGTGTTTGTGTTTTGTGTTATAACTTTTTGTGTCTTACATTATGAAATTTATGTACCTTATAAGTATGAATTTTGTATCTGGAACAAATTAATAATTGTGTCTTATGTTATGAATTTCTGTGTTTTGTGTTGTGAAATTTTGTGCCTATGAACACAAATTATATATTTAAATCAGATCTGAAAAATAAGTAAATATATAACATGTGTATGTGTCTTGTGTTATATTTTTTGTATATTGTATTATAAAATTATGTATCTTACGAGTATGAATTATGTGCTTTATCTTTCCAATTCAGATGGATCCACAATGATATGCTATATATGTGTCTTATGTTGTGATTTTTTGTGTTTTAATTTGTGTTAGGAAATTATGTACTTTATGAGTATAAATTTTGTACCTCGTTATTTCAATCTATGATCTATAAAACCCTTAATGCTATGTGAACCCAGTTGTTATACGGTGGACTATGGTCACAAAACGACGCCATTTCAGTAAGTAGAAGAAACGGTTGTCGTAAGTCGTAATGAAGCTCCGCAACTGATACTACAATTCATCTCAAAAGATACTGCCTCACATTTGTTTTTATAATATCGAATGAAACTGCAGTTATATCGAAAAGAAATTGCGGTTGTGTTGAAATAGAACTGTAGTGTATATAAACTGATATTGAATAACAGTTTCACATTTTTTTGGTGTATATTGTCCAATGAAACTGTAGTTATATCGAAATGATATTCTAGTTGTGTCGAAATGAAACTGTAGTTTATTATAAAAGAAATTGTAGTTGTGTTGAAATGAAACTGAATAACAGGTTCACATATTTGAGTGTATAAAATATCATATCGAATGAAACTGCAGTACAGTTATATCGAAAAGAAACTACAGTTGTGTTAAAAGGGAACTGCAGTAGTTGTGTTAAAAGCGAACTGCTGTTGTGTTGAAAGGAAACTGCTGTTGTGTTGAAAGGGAATTGCAGTTACGCAGGACGGAGTCGTTTCAACCGTTTGTTTTCATTAATCAAAACAACGTCGTTTTGATGCATGGTCCACAATCCATTGTGGACGTGAGTAAAATTTGCGATGTGAACCCTAGTCGATGATATAAATTACCCATAAAAAATGGGTAAATTAAATTGCATATTATATAGTGATAATTAAGGCAAGACACGCCCGTAAGGGCAGCCCAAGTGGTAAGAGAGTTACACCTGCAGTCGAGAAGTCGTCACAGGGCGAGGGCTTTACTCACATACTCACACAGTGAGGAGGAGGAGGTATTAAAATATCTCATTTTATATATAATAATAAATTGTCTAATATTATATTAAAAATATAAAAGGCCATGTTTAATACTGAAACACAAAGAGATAATATCACTTCTACTAAGACTCAAACTCACAACCCTTCATATAAGAGTGCAACTATTGGTGCCACTAAACTACAACGTCTTGGCATGAGATATGATGAAAAGATATTGCCATACTATAATTCTTTTAGTAATGTTCACATATATTTATTTACAGCAGATGTCACACTAGATAAATCTACATTTGTTTTTTCAAAAAGCTAGAAAATTGAAAATGATATATATATATTGTGCTATATATTACAACTTTAATTTTGTTACTAAGCTAGCTAATGATTAATGAGTTTGTATGTAAGATGAGATCCAAGAAAGAAACAACAATAGCATGCATGTTTACCATTTTAATCATTGCTTTGAAAATTTCACATCTAAGCAAACATATATAAGTACTTAAGTAGTAGTAAATAAATAAATAAAAATTAAATCTCACCAAGAATTGATTCAAAAATATTTGAGAAAAATAGATAATAAATTGAAAATTATAAATATACTCATAAAATTCTAAATGCAATCAAAATTTGATGTCTTAATTAGTTGAAAGACGGAATTTAACACTCATTTAATAAATAAAAATCGAATATGTAAAAATTAAAAGAAAAGTAATAAATTAAAAATCGAGAATAATTGATTGGACAAAATTGTAATTTTTCTTTATCAAAATTAAGGCTATTGTAGTCAATACATATCGTGATTTAATAAAATAATCCAAATTATATAAAAACTAAAACAAACAAAAAAGATACAAATAGTCTGCAGAAATTATTTAACCAAAATAAAGAGAGAGAGGTGTATTGTTGTCAGCCATCATAATAGCAGCGTGGACTGACAATTAGTCTTCAACGTAAAGTTTGGTCCAAGAAATAACAGTTAATGACTTTTTCAGCTTTGAATCATCCTAGTATTTGCTTTTGCACAGAATTCCACATGCCATATTTGAGAAAGAAAATACTTTCATGTATTCCTAAACACATACTCTCAACTTAACCGAATGGGATAATTCAAATGGCAAGTGAGCTCTCTTTATGGGGAAGAATTTCGAGAGAATCCGTGTTTAGTTTTCACAAGTGATGATTCCCCCTGGGCCAGCTTCTGTGCCTCTCGAAGTGAACACGGGTGGACTCGGACCGTTAAACAGACGGAGAAAGATCCAGTAGATGTACCAAAAAAAACATACTCTCAACTTTTATTTTTACTTTGTTCAAATTTAATTGAAAGAAGAAAAAATAGAAATGGATAAACATCATGACTCCCTATTAAATTGAGCAATCAAAGCATGTCAAATCATAGTGAATAGAAGATGGGAGTAGAAATTGAAATTACATGTAAAATTACTCTTTGAACACGTGTGAGTAAAAATTGGGAATAAGGTTTTGAGAATACATCAAGTATTTTTCACCATATTTAAAGAAAAATACTACTTATACTTCCAAATTCTATTTTAACTTTTTACTTCTTCTCACAAATTTTGGATGTAGACAATTTTTCTTGGACTCACAAGATAAAAATGTCTCCATACTTGTCACATCATGAAGTATAATTGATGGAGTAGAATGTGAGAATCATCATATTATAACTCTATTTAATACTCGATTTAGGAAAATGGTATTGAGTTATATTATATAAACTCTCAATTTTTATTCTCTAATTTTTATTTCCAGACGTGATAATTACCTAGGGTGCCTATGAATCTCTCGCAAATTTTAATGTGGACCATGCATCAAAACGACGTCGTTTTGATTAATGAAAACAAACTGCTGAAACGGCCTCCATTCCTCACTGTTAACTTTCAATTTATATACACTGTAGTTACTTTTCAATACAAGTGCAATTACCTTTCAACATAACTACAATTCCTTTTCGATATAACTACAGTTTCATTAGACATTATACTCTCAAATATGTGAAACTGTTATTCAGTTTCATTTCAATACAACTACAGTTTCTTTTATAATACAGTGCAGTTTCCTTTCAACACAACTACAATATCATTTCGATATAACTACAGTTTCATTAGATAGTATACACAAAAAAATGTGAAACTATTATTCAGTTTCATTTTATATACACTACAGTTTCCTTTCAACACAAATACAGTTACATTTCGATATAACTACAGTTTCATTTGATAATATAAAAAAAATTGAGTCAATATCTTTTGAGATGAACTGTAGTATCCTTTAAGGAACCCCGTCGCAACCGTTTCTTTTACTTAATGAAACGGCAGCGTTTTGTGACCATGGTCCAAATGAAGTCCTACCAAAAGCGTAACCTTTAAAATCAATACCGTAATTTTTTCTAATAATAATAATAATAATAATAATAATGTGGTAAAATGTTGTTGTGCGCAAAGAGAAAGACAAAAGAATTTTTTTTTTTTAAGTTGTGCGCAAAGCAGAAGGATTAAAAAAGAGACAAAGAGAAAGGCAAATGGAGGATATGCACAAAGTTGGGGATCTCAAGTATAAAATACAATAAACTTGCATTTTACCATTTCTCCATTTACAATCTTTTATAATTAATTGCAAACTTGTTATTTTTAAATGTCTTAACTAGCTAGGTAAAAATTAAATATTAGGCCCTCTAAAATTTGGGGCACTGTGCTGTAACCCAGTTTGCACAACTCAAAATCTGGCCTTGATAAGTATATAACTCTTTATAAAAAGATTTCGATCAATTTTACTGATGTGTAAAAATATATATAATTTCATAAGAACAACAAATATATATGGCTACTCCAACAAAATAATAGAGTATAATATAATTCTTGTATTTGAAAGTTACAAGTTTAATTATTATCGAGGGTAACACTTGTGTGAGACCGTCTCACGGTCTCAATCCGTGAGGCGGGTCGGATCTTTGATTAATGACTTAATTTTTTTTTATTAATGAGTCAGATCTTTGACCTCATTAATTAAAAATCTGACCCGTCTCATGGATTAAGACCCATGAGACGGTCTCACACAAATTTTTGTCGAAAGAAAAAAATATTTTTAAAATGAGTCATTTTTCAAAAAATCATTTTCCTGATTTCCAAACACAAATATTCATCTAAATTCAAAATAATTTTCAAACATTCAAAATTAGACCTCATTTTCAATCCCTAGTCTTATCACTTTTGTTCATTTTCAACCTTGACTCTTATCACTTTCTTTTATAAAAGATTGAATTTGGGCCATTAACCCTATTTGCTCTCAACCAAACTAAAATATCACTTTATTTTAAAATGAGTTTATTACTAAAATGGTACCTCGACTATTACGAAATTACCAATTTGGTCCTAGACAATTTTTCTTGCCCAATTAAGTCCTCGATTTTGAAAAATTTAACCATTTTGGTCCTCCGTTTATTTTACCGTTTGATATCCGTTAAATCGGGACCAAATTGGTAATTTCATTATAGCCAATGGACCGTGTCAGTCAAAAATTAATTACTAAAATGGTCCATTGACTATAGCAAAATTACCAAATTGGTCCCGATTTAACAGTTGTTTAACACCAAAATAAACGGAGGACCAAATTTGTTAAAGTTTTCAAAGTCGAGGACTTAATTGGGTAAGAAAAATTGTCGATGACCAAATTGATAATTTCGCAATAGTTGGAGACCATTTCGGTAATAAACTCTTTTAAAATTAATTAATTTGAGCTCATAATAGATATAATTATTAAATCTCAATTCTAATCTATCACCGTTATAAAAAAAAATGATCTATGTGTGTTAAAGTTAGGTTAATATCCACAGTTGGCGGAACATCCCCCATAAGGCCATAATTCTCATTTATCATCATATCACAGTACAGCGTTAAGTCGTTTTCAAACAAAACCAAACCTTGCTCTACGACTTTGTTAAATCTCACTTTACTAGCTGATATCAAGGGTCCTACCAATTTCGGAAAGTTCCTTGGGTCTAGAAGTCCTATAATATCTTCCACTAATATATATATAATTGAGTTCAAATGAGAACGATGCGCCCAGAAGAAAACTAAGAACAAATCGCAGCGTGCAACGTGTCCAGATGTAATTGTACCTAAGGTTATAACTAGGTGCACTTAGGTGCATAAATGTTGACAAGGTAAATTACTTACAGGGAAAATAGGTGCACAAGTGCATGTAAAATGTATTACATGTGCAAGTAAAATGTACATTAAGCACCAATAATAAGTGCACCTAAACGTTATAACTAATTGCACTTAATGGTATAATTAGTTGCACCTAGATGCACGAATGTTAACAAGGTAAATTACTTGCACTTGTAAGTGAAAATATGTGCACTTGTAAGTTAAAATAGGTGCACTTCTAAGTGATTTTACTTGCACTTTTTACTTGCAAATGTGCACAAACTACTTACACTTATAACACATTTATTTGCACCAAAGTTCGAGTTATTTACAAAAATGTCACCGCGTCGTTTTTTTAAAATTACATCTGATTCGTTGATCTGGACACGTGGACGGTTGTGGACCGTTACGTTCTTATTTCTCTCCTGGGCACCCGTTCTCATTAGAGCGCGCTCATATATATATATGATAATAAGCAAAAATTTGTGTGAGACCGTCTCACGAGTCTCAATCCGTGAAACAGGTCGGATCTTTAATTAATGAGGTCAATGATATGATTGATTAATACAAAAATTGACTCATTAATCAAATATGT
>NC_044931.1:13180816-13181406 GCF_003576645.1 Ipomoea triloba | reverse complement strand
TGCATGCATCCTTAGGTCAGTTTCAACTGCCTCTAGTAATCTTAAATGCATCCTTAGGTCAGATTCTCAAAGTCTTGGTGAGAAGCCAGCAATTCTTAGTGACTTTTTGGACAATCTTTTGTGTCTTCCCCCACCCTTGTGCATGACATTTGTTTGCATATGCTGATTAATGTTGAATTTGTTAAATAAAAAAAGTTGAAGCTTTGTCTTCTGTTAACATTTTCATGAGATTGTGAAATAGAAGGGGATGCAGGAGGGGGCATATTATGACGAATGGCAAAGAAATAAAGGAATTGTCCAACAATTGTTCGAAGAAATCCCATACATGGAGAAACTGGCTTAGAACTCGCTTGTCGTCTCTGCTCTTTATCCACAAGAAATCTGACCACAGAATCCTTTTTAGTGTTCTTGGCTGCCCTCTCTTCCCTATTTCTTTCCATCCCCAAATTCCTATTTCTCAAGTCTCGTCATCAGCAGAATACATAATTAACACTTCATGGCAGCAACTGGTTTCCGAAAGCTGGAAGGGATGGTAAAGAATATGTATGCGACTGGAAAAGTTGCAATGGCAGTGGTGGATGAGCTTGGCT
>NC_044931.1:13179222-13179816 GCF_003576645.1 Ipomoea triloba | reverse complement strand
AAAGAGTTAAAGTGTTGAAGACTGATAAAAGTGTTTGATATATGCGTGTCCAATCGTTATTGTGTGGATTACCATCTAAAAAACGACTTTGTTTTGGATAATGCTTTTTTTACGTGATCAACTGCAATATACATTTTTATAATTTATTATGTATATTATTCTAACACAAAGTATATTATTCTAACAAATAATATGTATTATTTTATCGTAGAAGTTTCAGTATTTTAACTCATAATGTATATTATTTTAACACATAAAGTACATTATTTTAACATATAATGTACATTATTCCAACACATAATATATTATTATGACTAATAATGTAGAATTATATTATTCTAACTCATAAAATTCAACAACGTCATTTTGGACCGTGATTTACACACCGAATAACTTGCCATGCGTCTTCAAATTGAACAAAGTTCACTAGAGGTTATTCCTTACTGCTACATTTCCATCTTTTCAAACAAAATAATTTCACCTACCCAAGTCACGGGTGAACTGCAAAAATAGTCTACTTGAATTGTCAAGTTGCAGGCAATGAACAGTGACGACTGAATTGTTAAGGCTGAGTGAACTGCATAAAGGAAATGA
>NC_044931.1:13176290-13178222 GCF_003576645.1 Ipomoea triloba | reverse complement strand
AGCACCCAACGCACACCGTATTCTTGCATGCTACCCTCAGATTTGCAAACGTCACCAAGTGCCTTGTACACTAGAACTCTTCAATTTTCTCCATCTGTTAAAGTGCATGGGGAAGAACCATCGCAACGATTTTGTCATTATCCAATGTCGTGGGACGGCTGGGAAAGTTTCTGACTTGCCTGACAACAACCGTAGATGGAAAGAAAAATTTCTTCGGGTTTGTTTGGATGGTGATCTTTCTTTCAAAATTGAATGGTCTCGTCGGATGCGTAAGTGCGTGGTACCCCCTGAGACTCCAGAGATTCACATTGCTGTTGAGAAGATTAAGTCTGAATGCTATTCTTGGGAGATTTACCACTCCGCAGAGGCTTTTGATGCAGCTCGACTCCCTGCTCCAACTTACGGGGCCCCAGGTTGGATCTTAAATGGTTAGCACATGTCTCCCCTTTTTATCTTTGATTCCTCACACGATTTGTTATTTCTTATTAACATCCAAGAGCGCCGGATATTGATCCTGAATTAAAGGAACTGCTAGGTGCAGGCGCAAGCGGGAGTAGTTGACCTGGATTGCCAAAGATTATTTTGAAAAAGAAATTTGTACCTCCTACTATCCCCCGTTATGAATTTGGTAGCCCTGGCTTTCCTTCTGCTCCGTTTCCCCCTAAATCACATGGGAAGCGTCCCATAGGTGAGGTTGAAAGTGAGGTGTCGGGGAGCGCTTTTGCCACTTGTCCTAACCTCGATGGGGGGTCTCCACTTGTGAGCGCGTTGACCCGCGCACCAGTTGATTTGCGAAAAATGTTCGATNAAAAAGTTGCTGAGCAGCTAGCCCATCACCTAGCTAACGTACTTACTCCAATCATTGAGTTGCTGATCTCTCTTTTCTTTGTTTGGTACTTTCTAAACTGTGGTTTATGATCGTGTTTATGTCAGGTTGCTAGCACAGGCGCCGAGCTATTCCTGCGATGCCAGCTTACTGCTATAGGATGGGAAAAGGAAACACAATCACTCAGGGCCACTGTGAGGGATCAGGAAAACCAACTCGAATCTCGTCGAGAACAAATATCCCATTTGGACGCCCAACTCTATTCCTTGGGACAGTATCCAAATTCCGACCAGTTCCGTCGAGATGCCATTGCTTATTTCGTATCTCGACCATCCGAGGTGCCCGGTCTGTTGTCTACTTTATGTCCCTCCGAGGATGCGGCCATTCCTTTGTTCCATATGTTCCGAGAAGACCCAGTGATATCAGCGATGATACGTAAGGTGACTACATGGGGCTATCTCAAAGGAACAAGGGGCATGCAACAAACTTTGTATCACATATTACAAAATGCTCTCCCCGAGGATTGGGAATCGGTTCATACCGTTCTGCCCGAAGATCTGACATCTCCTGGTCCAGAGCCCTTCAAGAAGCCTCCGACGGGTCCTTCCTCATTGCGTGGTCAAGATCCATGATTGTTTTGTCCTCCATAGTTGTAGCGTGGTCAAGATCCATGATTGTTTTGTCCTCCATAGTTGTAGTTGTTTGTTTGTGGAGTGTGATCGGGAGACCGACCCCGGTAGTTGTTTGTTTGTGGAGTGTGATCGGGAGACCGACCCCGCTTGTGTCGGTTGTACTTTTACCTTTGCGTGTATGAATCATTTCCTTCCTTCACTTTGTAACATGTTTCCGTGATCGGGTGTTTGCTCGTGCACGTTGCCTCTTACCCGCACGATAGGTTGATTTGTCGACAGATGNCTCACATCCATGTGGTCAATTGACATATCACTTTGTCACAAGTTACTTGACATCAGAGTGGTTGGCCAAGTGTACGTTGCCATCCAGGTGGTTAATCGTCCGTTGCTCCTCATCCAAGCGATTTGTCTACCGGTTGCTCGCCATACCGACATAGATTGTTTATCGTCCAAGTGATTGGTCAAAACACGGTA
>NC_044931.1:13174760-13175290 GCF_003576645.1 Ipomoea triloba | reverse complement strand
TGTATATTCCTTGAGCCTAATTTAATTATTCTAATCAAGAGCCCAACTAATTGAATTTATTCTTGTAAGGGATTTTATTCAATTTGGATCCTTACAAATCTTATAATTAAAGTATCCTTACAATGGCCCAATTTCTTAATAATATATAAGTATAATGTCTTTAAGACATCTTATGGGCTTTCTTTATTCTAATATATATATTTAATTGTCTAGGGATGAATATATTAGCCCAACTAATTAATCTTGTATATATTATATTCTTGTAAGCTTATATAATATAAAGAAGGAGCCCATTTCTTATTAAGTCTTTCACCCTAATATAATATATGTATTGTAGTATATATATTCAAGACTAAAAATCCCTAAAGGTTTTCACTCCCTCTCTTCCCTACACTCATTATTCACGCCACTTTCCTCTCCATTTCCTCCAAATTTGATCTTCATTTCTCCTTCAAGTTTACAAGTCAAGATTGCTCCTTTAGGCTTGTTTAAGTTTGGGTAAGTGCATCTATCTAGGAATATTCATTTTA